>NC_022013.1:6278214-6310661 GCF_000317375.1 Microtus ochrogaster | reverse complement strand
GTGTGTGTGTGTGTGTGTGTGTGTGTGTGTGTGTGTGTGTGTTTGTGTGTGTGTGTGTGTTCTGATGGAGGACAGAAGAGTGTATTCTTTTGATGCTGGAGCTGCATGTGACTGTAAGATGCCTGATGTGAGTTATGGAAGCAGAACTGGGGTGCTGTATGAGAGAAACTAGTGCCCTTAGCTGCTGAGCCACCTTTATAACCTTGGGTGTGTTAATTAAGATACAGACACATTTCACTTTTCTCAGCCTGTAGGTTACTGGTGTTTACTTCCTCCTTAAGTGTAGGTTTTGTTGTTTACTGATAGATTAGTATCTGTAAAAACAACTAAGAAACAATAGCCAATGTATCTACCTACTAAAGTCACAAATATGACTTTGGGTGGCTCGTACAGAGATTTAAGCCTGTTTTAGATCAAGGTGTTGGTGATCACTTTTATGGAAACTTACTAAGTTTATATTCCTAAATTCAGGTCACAAGTCTACTTTGTTTTACATGGAAATGCAAGTCTTAGAAATATGAAAAAACAAATGGAAGTATTGGTTTCTGTCTCCAATTTCACAACCCAAGGCAATGATATTAATTCAAATTCCAACTATGCTCAGCAAAGATGCTGGCTACTTTAAGTGGTCATCTAGCCACTACCTAGAATCACTTAGGAAGATCATGACAACATGGTTAGCTCATGTTAGCCTATGGCCGTGTCTGTAGGGGATTATCTTGACCCAGCCCAGTGGAGCTGCACCATGACCTAAGCAAGAATGCTGAACTTTGTAACCATGAAGAGAGCTAGCTCAGTGCTAGCAAGCAGACAGCGGTGTGGGTACTTTTCTCCCTCTGCTCTTGTTCATGGATGTGTTGCTCCAAGTTCTGCCTTGACTTTTCCTTACTGATGGATGGAATCATGAGCTAAATATAACCTTTCTTCTTAAACATTGAGTTGGCCAGTGTATTTGTCACAGATGTATAAATGAAACTAGACCTGCATTTTTAGGAGTAAGTGAGTGGGAAAAATCATTACATTTTTCCACAGTGGGTTGTGTGAAAACCTACTGTGTGAATCTGCTTTTTAGAGTTTTCGAGGGATAGTTTATAGAAAGCAATAATTTGTAATTTAAAATATATACAGATGCATAAACACTAGACTATTTGAGATGATAAACAAATATATCATTTATAATTGTCCCTATGTCTTTTCCAGGCTGTAACGTGCATTGGCAGCAGTGATTAGATTTTTCAACAGATTTTTCTCCCCAGGAGCATTATACAAACTAAATGATATAGTACCTATCCATTTTGCCTACAACTTTGTTCATATGTTTCAATTAAATTATCAGTAGGCAATATGAGGTTAAAAGAGTAACACTAAGCCATTTCTTACTCCTAGAAGATCCACGATTTTACAGGCTCAAAGTAGCAATTCTTTCAGGAGAATACTAACCAAATATTATTGAGGACCTGTTCCTATTCAGCTAACAATGAACTGAAAGAAGAAGGGAAGACAAGCACATGCTGGGAAGAGAAAATGATTAGTGGGAGTAGAGAGAGGACAAGAGAGGGCAATGCATGTGGGTATGATAAAAATATATTATCTATGTATGAGCATGGCATAATGAAACATACTATTATGTATAACTAATATAGACTAATAAAGAGAAAATTATTTTAAACAACACAATGTTTTATAGGGATACTTTCCATGCCAAGAACAGAAAAAGTGGAATGTCTGTATAAGTCAAAGTAAGTGGATCCCCTTCTGGATTTGAGGCAGCTGTGTAAGTTAATGGATATTTTCTCTGAGTTTTAAAAAAAAGAAACAAAATTTAAAAAGCACACAGGGACACAATGATAATGATTTTAATCTTCTCTGCTCTAAGAAATGATTTTACATTTCAACAGAAATGTTAACATTTCCTAGCATAATTTAAGAATTTAGGGGAAGAATTCCAGGGTAAATTAATCAGATTCTGAAACAAAACCTTTTCCTTAAAGTTTATCTTACTAGATATTCCTCTATTGACTCCTGCAGAGACCTGAGAATTAAGGGATTCATTGGGGAAGGATTACAAATATTTATCAAATTTTTATTATAAGCTTAGGTTGTGTGCTTCAAAGTTAGAATTTTTTAAATATTTTATGAGCCTAAATTCAGGTAAAGATTTCACATGTCTAAGGGTCACAAACAGTTTAGGGAAAAGCTCTAAGAATTTAAAAATCCTATGTGCCTTTCCTTCACTCAGTTCAGACCAAGTAGTATTGAAGAAGCATTTTCTGCCCTCTTTAAGGTGTAGGCTCTTCCCCTGTTGATACAAAGATGGAATAATGTGGGTAAAGAATGAGAATTTTTATTTAGACAGGTAAGTAGATATAGGTGATAGATAATAGAAACAGAGATAATGGGTACAGAGAGATGGTAGATACAGATAGGTAGATAATGAGATGATATATAGAGATATATATTGAGAGAGATATATAGAGAGATGATAATTAAATGATTGATAGATGATAGACAAATGGGGAATACATATAGGTAGATAATGAGATGATATATAGATATATATAGAGAGAGAGATATAGAGAGAGATGATAATTAGATGATTGATAGATAGATGATAGACAAATGGATGATTATATATAGGTATATAGATGGTAGAAAATGTAGACAGATACAGAAGATAAATTGATAGATAGGCACATCATTTCATTTAACACAGGTTGCCCTTGACCTTGCTGTGCAACTGATTATTGACCTCAGGTTTTCAGAACACAAACAAAAGTTGAGTAGGTGTGGTACCTAACCTGTAATCCCAAAATGCTGGAGGCAGACACAAGAAATTCTTGGAGAATAGCAAGACTAGATGAGTTTGCCACTTTGTTTAAGAGCCATATATACAGAACAATGAAGGAAGACAGGTAATGTCAACCTTAGACCTGCACACTTGTTACCTCACATGTACGTTCACTCTCATGCACAGGCAAACATGAATGCTTGCCTGCACCCAGCACACCCATAAACAGAATTAAGAAAATGCTACAATCCCTAATTTACTAAACCAGCAAAAACCCCAACAAATCCCTAACAACAACTTATGAACATTTGTCCTAATATCCACAGATAAGAGCAGTCTTCATCCCGCATCTTTGTGAAAGACAGAAAACTACAGCAAACCAAATCACTGAGTTGAGGAAACCAGTCCCAATGAACATATCTACAAAACACTATGACACTTAAGTCACAGGGAATATTACAGAAAAGGGGCTGAAAGACTGTAAGACCCAGAGGATTAGGGAGTTCACTATGAGGCTGTATTTCCAAGTAACATCAGAAGAAACACCCATAAAGCCTCACGGATATGACTGCCCATATGTGAAGTGAGCAAGGATAGAGCCAATGGATGTGCCAAATTCAATGAGGAAAAGTCCACAAGGCCTTAATTGTACATAAAGAATTACAGGCAACTGAGGAAAGCTGGGAGCAGAAGAGGTGGTCTTCCCCAGGGAAAAGAACACCAATAGGTTGCCTGATGTCAAAAGGTCAACCCTGAAAACATAAATACAAATAATATTATACAGACTGGGCAGACTATGTTTATAAGTAAATATGTACATGCCCCTATACAGCCATATATGTATTGCATACACATGTCAATGCAATTTCAATTATTGAAAAAAGGTCATGAATTTGAAGGTGATCAGGGAGGAGTATATGGAAGTATTTGGAGGGAGGAAAGGAAAGGGAGAAATGTAATCATATTTTAATATCAAAAATAAAAAATATACCAGGCGGTAGTGATGCATGCCTTTAATTCTAGCACTGAGGAGGCAGAGGCAGGCAGATCTCTGTGAGTTTGAGACCAGCCTGGTCACAAGAGCTAGTTCCAGGACAGGCTCCAAAGCAACAGAGAAACCCAGTCTTGAAAAACTAAAAAAATAAATAAAAATAAAATAAAACCACACAAAAAATTAAAAAAAGAAAAATCAAAGTCCTTCTGGATACCAGACATTACAACATGTTTGTTATTGCTCTCACATTTTCCCTGCTTCATTTTATAAACATGCATTTCCTGCTAAAAGCTTTGAGGAGATGTGGCCAAATTCTGTTTGTTTTTTTTCTCCAAGATTTTTGAATATGTGAGTAGTTCCTGGAAATCCTGATGATTCATGTATGGAAGTGGCCTGAAAATGACAGTAAAACTGCAAGTCTTCAGCAAGATCAACGTCATAGAAGCCCCCCTGCAGTAAAGGGGTGCCGTGTAACTCAGGACCAAGAGCAGAACTCACAAAGATTTCTGTTTGTCCAGTGTGCTGCCTCCCTTCCCAGACGCACAAGCTTGTGAGCACTGATAGCCACCACTAAGCCAACGAGAAAGCATAGGTGGAAGACTTGATGTTCGAGTGAACTATTTTCATTTCACACATACTATGGCTAATGTACTCCATTAACAAAATGTGCAACCTGCCCCACCCTTTCTATGGTATCCACATGCTTGTGTGCCTCTTCCTAGCAAATACAGAGATCTTTACCATAGAATGAAATTCTTGCCATTTCTCAAAATAAATCAACTACAACATATAATTGGATTTTTAAAAGCACATTTTCATTGTTTAAATAAGCATACAAGGCATCATTATTTTCAAAGTGTAGATTCTCCTCCTTTCAACAATGTTAATAAAATTAACAGACTGTCAGATAAACTGACAGAAGTGAGTAGGAAGAATTTTCAAATCAACAAAATTGGAGAAGTAAAAGTTGTTATTACAACAGAGTTAAGTGAAATTCAGAATATTGTTAGAGAAAACATGACAAATTACACCCTAAGAGCTGGAAAATTAAAAGAAATGGGTGTGCTTCTAAACTCCTGTGATCCACCAAAACTAAAACCAGAACAAACAGAAGTAGCTTAGGTATATATTATTACAAATAATAGTAGCAAAATTAATCAAAAGCATTTCCTCAAAAAAATCCAAGGACCAGATAGGTTTACTGTTGAATTTTACAAAACTTTTAAAATGTTTAAGTTTCATTCTCTCTCTCTCTCTCTCTCTCTCTCTCTCTCTCTCTCTCTCTCTCTCTCTCTCTGTGTGTAATATGATGTCCTAGTTTTCTATTGCTAGGAGACTCCTGTGCACCTGAGGTCCCCATAAAGGCAGTTGAAGTAAGCCATCACAACAGAGCCCTGTATGGCTCATCTCCTCTTCCTCACTCATCTGCCCCTTGCTGTTCCTCCAGAGACCTAGAGTTCAGTTCCTAGTACTCATTCCAGAAAGTTCACAAGTGTCTAGAGCTCCAGTTCCAAGAGATCGAGTGACCTCCTCTGGCCTTACAGACACCTAAGCACGCGCGCACACACACACACACACACACACACACACACACACACACACACACACACACACGTCACTGATTCTTTCTAAATTGAAAGAAAAGTTGCTAACAAAGAATGGTGTTAAGTCAAGGTGCATACTCTTGGAACTCCAGCTACTTGTGATGCCTAGGCAGGGAGGTAAGATGATCATGAGCCCCGAGCCAGACTAAACCACTTCTCAGACAAGACCCTGGCATCAAGCAATGCACAGCTGGTGTATTTTCAAACCATCTTGCCCTGCTCACAAGTGAAGTCTTCACTCATGCTGAGGAGGGCTGAAGTTGTACAGCACTGTCCAGAAGTAAGAATGAGTAGGTTTCAGTGGGATAACTGTTTTGGTCAATGGTCTAGAACCTCATTCTCCAAACAGTGTACCAGCATATCTAAGAACATCTGTCTTTTATATATTAGAGGAATATAAGGTACCTGAGCTGGGTGTACACAATACCAGCTCTATCAACAAAAAGCCAAGCAAAGGAGGGCATGTCACAGGACTCTTCACTTTACCTCTGAATATTGACCTCTGCTAGAAAATGGAAAGACACTATCTCTACATGTGTACCCATTACTGAACCCACAAGGCTCCAACAGACAGTGACAACCTCAAGGTCACAGAAATATGCCTGGTTATCCTCAGTGATCCACAAAACAAGATGAATGGACACAAATGTAGGAGAGAGATTAATGGAGAGTAGGGGCAGAGACATAGAGCTGGAGAGTAAGGGTCCTCATGTGCATACATGTCTAAAAGCAAGTGTACTTGACAGTCTGCATGTCTCCTTTCCTTCCTAAGTGAGTAAACATGCATGTGCACATGAATTCTCGCCCACTTCTGTGTCAGTGTTGAGAACATGTGCGGACTGCTCACCATTGTCAGTGATGGAAAGCTTGATTTCGGCTCTCCTCCTAACAATAGTCATGTTATCTGTCTTTGGTTATAAGAGCTTCCCAACAAGGTTCACACAGTGTCTTGTGTTCACTGCCCTTGTTCTCTTGTGTGCACTCCTTCCATGTTCATTTCCCATTCTCAAAAACATTTATGTAAACCCCTAAAATGTAAAGAGATGCTTCTTTGAGGAGAGGTGATAGCTACACTTTCCTTTGGGTATACACACACACACACACACACACACACACACACACACACATGGGGGGGGCAAGGAACATAACAAATATAATCAAAGATAAAGAGATTGTCAACTTGAGGGTGCGTGGAAGGCACGGAAGGGGACTGAAGGATGGAAGCTGAGAGAGACTAGAGGGCAGAAAGGGAGAACAAAGTGATTTAATTCTATGTCAATTATGAACACCCCTTTAGTAAAAATGAAATCAAATAAAATGATTTCTAATGCTACCCATAGCCACCACCTCACTAAATATCTGGCTTAAGAGAGTAAAATTCATTTGAGCCACAAAATTGAAAATATTCAAAACCTCAGAAAATGTTGAGATGTATTGTGTTCTTGTTGAGTCTGAAGTTCTCTGGGCAGCCATGACACTTTCTTTCTTTTTACAAAGAAAAATACTCTGCCTCACTGTTCCTACCACATTAGAATCCTGGGATTCTACTTGGGGAACACCTTTGGGGCATCTCTGTGGTAAATACTCTCAGCAGAGTTAATTCCAAGACGCCAATTTATTAGCCACCAGCTCTCACACAGTTTCTAAATATTTAAGAAATATCACCTCTTCAAAACTGATCCAACCTGAATTCCCAATTCTGACTCACAGGCTTATTCTACCCCATTGTTCTGCCTCCTTAGGTGGTGATCTTCTTTATTTTGTTACACCTCCAAATTAATTTTTTAAAAATATATTATCCTCTAGATTTTCCCACAACCTATCCCTTCAATGGCTAACTGTGTTGGTCTTAGTGTGTGACTGTGTGACGTGTGTGTGTATGTGTGTGTATATGTGTGTGTGTGTGTGTGTGTGCATATGTGTGTACATGTGCAAATCTGGTAGTGTTTGTGTATGGATGTATGTGCTTTCATGTGGAGAGCAGAGATTCATGTTGGGTAACTTCTTCAATCCTTTTCAACTTTCTGTTTTTGAGACAGAGTCTCTCATTGAACCTGGAGCTCATCTACAGTTTCAGGCCAGCAAGCTCCAGAAATCCTTCTGTTTCACTTTTCAGGGCTGATCTTACAGGCACAGGGTACCATGACCAGATCTTTGTAATGTGGGTTCTGAGGACCAAACTCAAGTTTTTGGGCTTGACCAACAAGCACTTCACTGACTGAGCCATCTCTCTAGACCCTTAATGTATGTATATCTTACACTTGTTGCAAAAACAAACAAACAAACAAACAAACAAACAAATAAGAGTTCTCATTTCCTCTGGAATGCTTGTAAACTTTCAAGATGATTTCTTATGCTACTCAAGTCCTGGAATATGATTTTTTCACTCCAATCTCATCACACCACATTGCTACTAAGCTGGCTTGTCAGGGTGAAATTTATTTGAACATCAAAATATAGACTATTTGAGATTTTATGTAAATTTGACATATATCACCATCTTGTTCATTTTGGAGTTCTCCTCTGACAAATTTCAAGCAAGTTTAAATTATGCTTTATCCTTTAAGTTAGTCTTACAAGGTAGTTAGTGTTAATCACCACCTTGGCAGGATCTGGAGTCACAGAGCAGATAAGTTTCCAAACACACATCTGAGAGATGAGTCAGGCTCCCGGCATGCCTCTGGGCTTTCTTTTGACTGCAGTAGTTGAAAGAATGTCCTCGTTCCACTTCTGTTGCTGTGATGAAATATCTGGACAAAAGGCAACTTAGGGGAGGGAGGAATTATTTTAGTTTAAAATTTTAGGTTCTAGTCCATTATTGAAGAAAGTGATAGAGGCAGGAACTTGAAGAAGGCGGCCGCAGCCACTCATGAATATAGAGAAATCAAGGCATGCTTATAGCTCACTCACCTATGCTAAGCTTCATTTCTCCAAGGCACCGCAGAAGTCCCTGCCTAGAGAACAGTACCGACACTGTTAACTGAGCCCTCCCATGTCAATTCACTTAAGATCACTTTTATAGGCAAGACCACAGGCCAATCAAACCCAGATGCTCTGTGATAGGGACTCTCATTCCCAGGTGAGTCTAGTATGGATCAAGTTGACAATTAAAGCTAATCTCCAAAGGTCAGAAGACCTATCCATTTTGACTGGGCACCTGGATGACATAAAATAGACAATGCAAGCTGGATACCAGCAAGCTTTGGCCCCCTTGGCTTCCTAGTGACTTTAATCTTGAACTGCAAGCCCAAATAACACTGTTCTCCTTTAAGTTGATTTTACCATAATATTTTGTCATAGCAGCAGGGAAAGAATTATTCCCAAATATGTGACACCCCAATTCCTAAAACATGGGCGTGGTACTTTGTATCTTGTAAGTGGCCTTGCAGATATGATGATGGATTTCTTCCTTAAGACGGGGCAAGACTCTGGAATCTCTAGACTAGTCTCATTTAATGCATCTTGAAATTAAGGGAGGTAGCCTGTACTTTCTGGTCAATGTTAACAGAGGAAAAAAGTAAAGCTACTGACTTCCCTATTAGAAGATGGGACCCAGGGGTTATCTGACCAGGCAGCCTTATTGAAGAAGAAGGGTATCTCAACATGCTGACAAGGAGATAATGGACATTAAAACCACACCTGTGAGGAACCAAATTATTCCCCAAACCCTGATGAGCAGAAAATGAAGGTTCCCACTGAGGCTTTAGAAAAGGGTATAGGACCACTGACATTTGGCTGCAGCCCACACTGACAGAGGGCCTTTCTGCCATGTATAACTATAAGGAGCCCATTTATGTTCTTTGAGCTGCTAAGTATGTGACGATTGAACTTAAAAACATCAGAAAAAATATTTACAGATTCCTTCCATCAAATGCTCATGTCTAACCCTGAACAATGGCAGGGATTCTTTATATAAAGATTTTCAGTCTGTCCATTCTTCAACTCAGGGCCTGCATACCATCCTACGAGATCACTGTGTTTTCTAAGGTATATTTGTGTCCTTATTAAATATGTATGTGTGTATGTGCTTGTCTGTGTGTACATATACCACATATTTGTGGGTACCCTCAGAGGCCAAATAATACCAGCTCCCCTGAACCAGGAGTTACAGACCATTGAAAGCCATTCCCTGGGTACCAAATGTAGGTCCTCTGGAAGCAAATGATCTTATCCCTTGAATCATTTCCTACATCCATAAGATATCATTTTCTCTTTTGTTACCCACAAGAATTACCAATTTCATTTTCTCGACCTGTATTCTCCAGTACTCATTCAAGCAATTCATTACCTAGCTTCTTATTAGAACACGGTTGCCTGAGACATTTCTAAGAGCAAGGAATGTTGCAGTGAAAAATGGAAAACATATTTCCATTAAATGCTTTCTTGACTGGTTGGAGTCTCAGTGTTTTACATTGTATTTTAGGCTTTCTGCATGGAAGTCATTTTCATTTATTTTGATTCCTTCAGTAGGTGCTGTAGATTGAATATTTGTGATCAGTCAATAATCCTACTTTAAACAGCTAGCTTCCATTGAGATGGTATACAGATATAAGATGCTTAGGAGACAGTTAGTGTTATAGGAGGTTGTGAGTGTTGGATCATGCTTACTACCCTAGTAAGAAGATATATGAGTTGTTGCTTGCTTATTTTCTCTCAGCATCTGTGCACCAAGGCTAGAAGAAGGGAATGGCAGCCAATCAGGATCCATCTAAGGCACAAAGCAGACCCTTTAGAGTCTGCCATGTTTGTTCCCAGGTCTCAGATGACTCCAGAACAGAAGAAAACTACTCTTCTACCATTTCTTTCATGCAGACTCATGTATTTTGTTGTTACAGTTTGAGTGAACACTACCCTGAGGGTTTGTCATTCAACCTTGTCTATGTTTCCAATTAACCAGTATGTTCATTTCTCTAACTTATGCTCAAATTCAAAGAACGTCAGTTATATTTAGATATGCTAACATTCATCAGTTCTTTCTGACATACAGGAAAATTAATCAGCAATATTTATAGATTTAATTTTTTCCTTTGTTTAATTTTATTCTTATTCATTCCTTTATAGTTTCATTCATATATTCATATATATATGGGTATTATCATTTATTATCCCTATCATTCTTTCTTTCTCACTGCTATTGAATCCATTCTTCCCAACACTTTGAGTTTAATTAAAGTTGCTTACATAAGTAACATGGGAGGATATTAAACATCAAAAAGATATTATCATTGCTGGTGTTATTTATTTTTAAATATAATAGTCATTATATTGACTTGCATATTGCCTATTTTTTTCATGCTCCTCATTCTTATCAAGTCTTTTGAAAATCCTTTCACTTTGAGGGAAATAGCCTTTAGAAATTCCTTTAGTGAAATGCTTTTGTGTTAAAATATCTTTTGTCTTCCTGCAAATGTCTTTGTTTCTCTGTCACATTTTGGGCTATAATTCTGGATTTCCTTTTTTCCCCACCTCTAAGGATATTAAAAAGGATACTCTTTTGGCTGCTGACTTGCCTGTTATGATGGCTGCTTTTCATTGTCAAGTAAGCGTAATCTAAAAATTGCATGGGGAGGGAGTCTCTGTGAAGAATTATCTATATAAGGTTGACCCTGTGAGCACATCTTTGAGGAATTATCTTCAATGCACTAGTTGAGGGAGAACCCCACTCATTGTGGGTAGCGTCATTTCCTGAATTCGGGTCCTGAACAGCACACCTGTAGAGAGTAGGATGAACGAAGCAGGAGTGCCTAAATTCACGTCTGTCTGCTCCTGACTGTAGAAATGACTCACTGCTTCAGGTTCCTTTTCCCTTGTTGTCACCACCACGAAGGACTTTAACACAGGATTGTGAGCTTAACTATACTCTTTTCCTCTTAAGTTGATTGTCGTCATGGTATTTTATGACAGCAGCATAAACAAAACTAAGGCACCTGTCTGTGTTGGAAAAGCTTACTCTCCGCTAAAGGCAATGAAGGGTTCATGAATTGACTCTCGGGGAATACTTTGACAAACACAAAGGCATGTGCTTATTCTGACAGTTCAAGTGAGATGAGAATGTTTACTATAACTTCTGTATGTATTTGGCGTTCACTGCCTTTTCTGCATGTTTATATTCTTTTACTCTTCATATCAAAGAATCTATTTCATTCACGATTTTAGGGAAATTGCCGTACATTATAATTGTCTTTTACCTTTAAAAGTTTTAATTAAATCAATTTATTATGTGAGTGGGGGTGTACTTGCAGAGATCAAAAGACAATTTATAAGAATGAATTCTCCCCTTCTACCATATGGTCCTGGTAGCTGTCAACCTTGACATCAAGGACCCTTGCACACTGATCCATTTCTGCTGGCCATGCAAAATTTTTCATTATTATGCCAACTTTTTGTACTAGAGCTTATGTAGCTCATGAAGACCCAAAATCACGATGGGACTCAAATTCCAGATCCTCCTGCCTCCACCTCTCAAATGCTGGGATTATGAGCATGCACTACCCATCTTTCCTAGCTTATAGTTTGTGATAATATCTCTTTTCCATTCACTATGTATTCTTCTGAGACAACACCTCAACCTATCTCAGACCATTCCAATTTATCAACCAGGTATTTTATATTATTTAACTCATTTTTGGTTATTTTCTTCAAGTCAAATCTGTTATAGTCTTTCAGACATTGTTGACTCTTTATGGGAAACCTTACCCTTTCTGAGGAGTGGATGGGGTTGGGGGAAAGGCAAGGCAGGAGTAGGGGAGGGAGTGGGTATGGGAATATCCATGTAAAATAAAAAAGATTGTATTTAAAAATTTTAGTGAAATATTAAATAAATATAAAACGAATAAATTTTATTTCAAAATGATATGAATTGGAGTCACAGCATAGTTATCTTTTGTGATTGTCTTTCCAATGTAAACAATGTCTTTCCACTCCATGTAGGTGTTTGTTCAAATTAGTATATCATTCTTCTCAGGCTTATTGACCATTTGTATGTATTTCATCTTTTGAGAACTCTCTGCTCATTTCATTGACCAATTTCTTGACTGCATTGTTTGATTTGTTATTTACTTTTTGAGTCCTCTGTATATTTTAGATATTAACCCCTGAAAGATATACAGCTAGCAAATGTAGGTGTTCATCATCAGAAGATGGACAAAGGAAGTGTGGCAATATACATATTATTGCTCTTCTTTCAGACATAAGAATGAAATTATGTTTATGGAGGAAAACGCTACATCTGGGATTGGTCACATTAAGTGAATTGAGTTAGTCTCAAAACAATGCATAAAATTTTTCTAACTTGTGGGTCCTAGATTTTATATAGATAAGAAAGTCAGCCAGGCGGTGGTGGCGCATGCCTTTAATCCCAGCACTCGGGAGGCAGAAGCAGGCAGATCTCTGTGAGTTCGAGGCCAGCCTGGTCTATAAGAGCTAGTTCCAGGACAGGAACCAAAAGCTACAGAGAAACCCTGTCTCGAAAATCCAAAAAAAAAAAAAAAAAAAGAAAAAAAAGAAAGTCATATAAACACAGATGATATGAAAGGAGAACTGTCTACAGAATGAGTCTAAATGTAGGGGGAGGGGCAAGTAAAGGAAGGGAGCCTGGTGTGGGTGAGCTAGGTTGAAAATTCCCCATCTATTTGTATGATAGCCGCTCATGTGATCCAGAAAGATACAGATTTGATGACACAACTTTGTTTTTATTGTCAAGTATTATTCCATCATAGGGCTGTAACAGAACCTAGTCAATCACTCATACTCTGTAGAATATCTAAGTTGCAGCCAGCAAATTTGCCATCCATGCCTGCATACTGGATTTGGAGAATGTAATCCATTTATCTTGGATAGATTTTCAATATTGTGATAGCTTGGTCAAATAGTAATTGTATTTTAAGTTTCACAAAAAGATAATGAAATTTTTTCTTCAGCAGTTACACTGTTTTACTTTTGTTTTTGTCTGAAATTGGGTCTCAGAATGTGGTTTGGGCTCATTTCCAAGGCATGAGGCTTCTGCTTTTTCTTTCCAAGTACTGTTCCTACACCTCCACACCCTGTTCATCTTCCTCATTTTAAATAAAAAGTATTAAAAATTATTTCTATAAAAATCTTCAAAATTATTGTAAATAAAATTAAATAGAAAATAAAATTACCTTGAAAAACCTTCTATCTTATCAGATTATTCCAGCCATCAACTGGGAAGGCATTCCATATTAAAAGTGCCTCTAGGTCTCTCTTATTAAGCTTAAAATCCCAGCAGCTCAAAATTTGTGGCTTTTCCATACAACATGTCACTGCTGCCATTTTGACTGGGGTAAGGCGACTTTTCCGCCATCTTGACTGAGAGCCAGGTCAGGCGACCAAGTTCTGCCATCTTTACTGAGGTATTCCCTAACTGGTTCCCCAGTGTCAACTCTATTATATGAGTGCCCTTACCACCATCTTAACTGAGAGCCAGGTCAGATGACCAAGTTCTCCCATCTTTACTTAAGTATATTTTGCCTTGTGCAGCAGTTTACTTATTTTTTTTTCCACTAAATTTTTCTTGTTGACTCTGTTGCATGTGTTTTACACAGTGGCATGCCTTTGGTAGGACCCAGCGAGAGCATCCACTTTGGCCAATTTCTGTTCACTCTCTGTGTATGTGTTTTCATACATGTAACTTAAATACACTTATGCTTAATGTTATAATTGTTCATTGCATCTCATTTCAAACTATTAAAACAATGTCTCATGTTTTAAAATGGTATGTACTTTTAAGTCTCTTACAAAAATACTTTATATTTAATCTAACCCTCATTTAAAATACGTTAAGCTGTTCTCCAGTATCTCTAGTTCTGCTGTTAACCTTCTATTGCAAGCATTTTTTTCTTCTGTCTTTTTACGAAAGTAAATCTTACTTGTTAAGAGCCAGTATAGTCAACTTCAGATCCAGCTCTCCAGAAAGATTCTATACTATAGTTACACCTGATAAACAGCCCTCAACTACTCAGAGATCTGAGGAATATGTAAGAAGTCTTGAGAATCCACCGCCCCAATTTCTTTAACCTGTGGTGCCTAACCTTCCACCTCTTTTTATAAAAAAGTGATGGGAATGTAATGATCTGTTTTGTTTCTTTAAGAGATAAGCCACGCCCACTCCCTCCCCATCTTCTGAGTCAGGCTGATCTTCAGCTTTCAGCTTGAGTTCCTTCTCTTTTCCATCTCCTTCTCGAAGAGGAAGCTTCTGTGTCTCCCCACTTCTCCCCTTCCCCCTTCTGTCTCCCCCCTCTCTCCCACCCTGCTCTTCTCCCCTTATCCCTTCCCCCTCTATAACCCACTGAATAAATATCCAAACTCACTCATGTCTCTGTCTCTTGCCTGCTACTGCATGTCGCCCTGCCCTGGACCAGCCACAGCTCAGGGACCTGCAGCTGTTACTTCCTGGGACTGGCTGCTCTCAAGGCCATCACTGCTTGGGGACCTGCAGGGTTTCTACTGCCTGCCACCCCTGATAGCATTTTAATAATCCATTTCACTCTGATCTGAACTTAAGTCCTCTGCAGGAGCACTACACACCCTTAAGCTTGGAACTGTCTCTCCCTCCCACAGTATTTTAGATTAATCATGCTGAAACCTGGAAGGAAGTCCTTACCAAACTGACACAATGTTAGTACTTTTTGAGGCACTGAAACAAATGAGAAAGTCCCATCTGCAGTTCTTTTTTTTTTGTTTTGTTTTGTTTTTCGAGACAGGGTTTCTCTGTGGCTTTGGAGCCTGTCCTGGAACTCACTCTGTAGACCAGGCTGGTCTCGAACTCACAGAGATCTGCCTGCCTCTGCCTCCCGAGTGCTGGGATTAAAGGCATGCGCCACCACCACCCGGCTGCAGCATCTGCAGTTCTTACCATGAAGTAAAGCACTATTAATAAAAGCTCAGAGACAGATATTAGGGTTCAACCTGAAGACCCAAAAAGCAAAACAGAGCCAGTCATTGACTCTTAGCTAGACATTAGTCCAAAAATGGCAATCCCGTATTTATGAATCTCAGAATGACACTGTGTCTGAGAGCTGTCTCCTCCCATTTTTAGGCTGGAATTAAAGGTGTTCACCATTAGGATTAAAGGCATGTACTGCCTGGTTTCTATAGCAACTAGTGTGGCTACAGGAGTAAGGTGTGTGTTATCACTGGTCTTTAAGGCTGACTCTCTGATCTTAAAGCAAGCTTTATTTATTAAATACAAATAAAATGTAAGAAGTGGGACTGTCAGCCTGATTTCTCAGTTTCTGTGTCTATGGCAGTAAGTGCCCCCAACATAAGCTTAAATTTTCAAGCTTTGTTCTTTAGACAGTTTCATGTCTGAAGAAGGTACTTAAGAAGATTTTGTTCTCCTAAAAGTCTTTAAGTGTCCATGTTTGAAATTAAACTCCTAATATGTTTTAAGAGATCTGTAGGAAATTAATTTGTCTTTACATGTACTGACTTATTGAGTTTGTGCTCTTACTGAGCTGCCTAGAGTGACTTATAACTCATGGTTCTCATTTCTCAGCCTCGTGAATAGCTGTGATTAAAATTGTATACCACCATACTTAGCTATAATATTTTTTTAATTTATAGTAGATATCTCCTTCCTAGCAACTCTTCTACTATGTACCAAAACATGGCTGATTTAGTCCTTGTCTCAGAATTTTAGCTCGTAAAACATTTTTTCTATGAGTGTTAGTGTTTTACCCCATGTGTGTCTGTGTGCTGTGGGAGTGCCTGCTCCTGACTCCTGTGGAGGCCAGAGGGAACTAGACTTATGGGTGGTTTTCACCCACCACATGGATTCTGGCAACTGAACTCTTTTCCTCTGCAAGAAAAGTGAATAAAATCTCTCCAGCCCCAAGAATTTTAGTTCTTAATTCATATAACCATCAATGAATGAGTGAGTAAACAATACAGCAAATACATTAATGAAAATTAGTAGATAAATTGCTTAAATTGTAATCTTGCTGGGTACATCAGGAAAGTCTTTGGACTACCTTGATTGAGAAAGTTTCACTTCAAAAGACTGAATCTGTGGTGTTATCTACTTTTTCTGACACACATACATACATACAATTTACCACAGTGACAACATGATGACTGCAGTTCAAAAGTGTAAAGTACAATCTTTAGAAGTTGATGATGGTCAGAGGTTGGTGTACTTCTGAAATAACAACAATCAGAAGAGAGAAAAGAAAAAAAATGTGCAGTTCTACAAATAACTAACCTCTGGCATAGAGAGAGTTGGTGGCTCCTGATTGAAATGCCTGACCCAATACAGAGAAATTGGAGGAACCATGCTCACTGGAAAGCTCGAGTCTGACCTCTCCCGTCTGCTTCTCTGTCACATTCTAAAAGCCAACCTTCTTGAGGTCGCAGTCCACAGCATTGTTTTCTTTTAACATTCTTACTACAGTCCTACAAATAAAACCCCTTCTTCACTTGAATCATAGTCACAAATCACAAATTTCACTAAAACAGTCATATTGACAGGGACAGATATGGCCAAGATTGTATACTTGCCATATATAAAACTGGCGCAAAATATAAAAAGATTTATAAGTCTATGAAATAAAACTTCTTCCCCATGCTATCAGATTGGTGGCTTTCTAGCTGTTATTTTCATTCGTAACTCAGGAAAAAATATTATTTACATGAGATAATACTTGTTGACTCAAAATCAATGAGCTAACTTTTTGTGTGTGTTTGTGCATGTGCATAGACGTGTGTGATCTTGTGTGTGTGTGTGTGTGTGTGTGTGTCTGTGTATGTGTGTGTGTGTATAGGGGCCAGAGATTGACATTAGGTATCTTTCCCAGTTGCTACCCCTGACGTAGCTGAGAGCCCATTGCTTTGGCTACACTGGCTGACAAGTAAACCCCAGTCCTGTCTTTGCCTCTCCAGGGCTGAGGTTACCAGTGCATGCTACCTTACCTGGTTTATACATTTTATCAACAGTTTCATACATTCAAATAAAGAATTTTGGTCATTTTCACCCCAATTCCCTCTTTTGTCCCCTTCATCGCCCACTGGAGCCCTTCTTCTCAGAAAGTGCCTTCCTGCTTTCCTGTCTTCATTTTATGTGCAGTCTTCTAAGTTTCATTGGAGTTTCTTTCTATGATAGGGGTTGAGAAGTTCTTTATCAAGCATGGCAACTTCTCAGTGCAATGATGAAGAAAGTGCTTTTATGTGGGTTTTGAGCCATCAAACTAATCTCTATACATATACAAAAAGCACGCTGGTGCGGGTGCATGTGCACACATGCATGCACGTGCACGCACACACATGCTGAGTTCACATAGAACCTGGTGATAAGTCTGAATCATGGTCAATACTGAAGAATGGTGTATGAGGTCCTTCTGTGTTGCTTTCATTGGTTGATAAAGGAATTGCTTTGGTCCTATAGCAGAGCAATAGGGGAACAAAGCTAAACTGGGAAAGCTAAATGGAATGCTGGGAAGAAGAGGCAGAGAGAGAAAAGCCATGGATCCTCTGCCTGAGATGGATGCCAGTTAGAATCTTGCCGGTAAGCCACAGCCATATGGCAATACTACAGATTAATGGAAATGAGTTAAATTTAGATGTAAGAATTAGCCAGTAAGAAGCTAGAGCTAATGGGGCAAGCAGTGATCTAATTAATACAGCTTCTGTGTGATTATTTTGGTTCTGGGCAGCCTGGACGAACAAGCGGGTCCTCCTCCAACAGAAGAAATTTACTGCCATATTAGAGTCTGCACGAATTCTAATCTCTCTGCGAGTAAATGTTTTATGATTTTAATTTTACTTACATGCATGTTTTTGGAGTGTGCACATGTCTATTCAGGAGTCCATGGGTGACAGATAAGGACATTGGCTTCCCTGAAGTTGCTGCCAATGTGAGGGTTGTGAATTAAACGTGGGTCATCCGAAAGAGCAATATAGCTCTTTAACACTGAGCTAGCTCTGCAGCTCCCACGTTTTGTGATTTTTAATTCAATCAGTGGCTCTTACTGCTAGTAAAATTCAGATCAAAACTCTTTTCTGTCCTCTTTCCCCTTCGGAAAAAAAAAACATGCTAAAAAAGAAGCCCAAAAGTAATAGAAACATGATTTTTAAAATAGCAATTTAAAAGAGCAGCAATTGCAAGAAAATGGAAAACAGAAAGAGATCTGTCAGGGTACTTCAGCATAAATAATACAAAAATCTGTAGCTTTTCAGACTAAATGAATGACCTCCCTGTTTTTGATGTTATCGCAAAACTGTTTAGGCATACTACCAAAGGCATCAAAAAAAAACTATTTAAGAAATATTTATCACACGTAGTTGCATAAAATAGCAAATCTTTGATCTTAGCAATTTAGTTTTCAATATTTTGTACGGTCTTTTAAACATCTCAAATGAAATTAAACTTTCATTGCAAAGAGCCACATCTGTGGAGACAACACAAAAAAAATACTTAGGAGTCAAATTGTTGAGTGCATGGCATTACAAAAGTTATAAGCAAGGAAGTACAATATTTTGCTTTGTCAACTAATTTTTTCAAGTACTGAGTTCAAATTCATGGTTTCGCCAGTGCTGGAGGAGTGCTCTGCCACTGACATACACCATCAGCCCAGTAGTCAGTAATATTAATTAAGACTGATTTTAGCTGGTTGAAACATATTATATATAATTGATAATTGACCTAAAATCTTTTTAAGACATAAAAATTATTATTATGTCTAGTAGCATAATTTAAATTAGGAGACAAATTGAAATTATGATATATAAAATGTAACCAATCTTGGAAAGATGGCTCAAAATAAGAGTACATGTTGGCCTTTTAAAAGATATCAGTTCAGTTCCCAGCATACACATGAGACAACTCATAGCTAACTGTTACTATTGTTCCAGAGGATCCAACACTCTCCTCTGGCCTCTAAAGACACTACCTTAAACGTGACGTGTCACACGCATATTCATAAGTAAAGTAAATAATTTTGAAAAAAATAAATATAAGTGTAAGCAATTCTGAATTAACTGAAGGTCCAAAGTCGATATCCTGCCTTGCATGTGTTTAACAGCTAACCATTCTCACTGTCACGTGAAGATGACAAGGGAAGGGAAACAAAGAACGAAACCTAGCTGTAAACCACATTCGTAGCACAACTCTCAGGGTGATGTCCAAGCCTCTCAGCATCACACAAAATGTCTTTCAAGATCTGCCCCTCTTCACCAGCTCAGGACTCGTTTCTTCACAGCCTCCTGTTTGTAGTATTTCAGCTAGACTGGCCTTCATTATTTCCAGAAGCAGCAGCCCTCTCATTCCCAGATGATTCTGAACCCCTGATTTGTTTTAAGCTTAGAAGTTTCAGCTTATTCCACAAGGCTCCCAGGACTCAGCTTCTCCAGCACCCCATTAGTAGAAAAGCATTGTCCCCTAGGTCTCCCCATGGTACATATATATTGCTTTTAGAATCCTTTCCCAAGTATACTGTGCTGACTATTTTTACACTCCTGTTTTCTCTTCTGTATGTTGGTGAGAGCTATGTCTCTCATCTTGGTATCCTTAGACCACATCAGACCATCAACCACATCATAGGAGCTCAGGTTACAAGTACCTTTCAGAGAACCCTGGCATTCTGCTATCCAGGGCAGATGTAATCTTTTCTGTCGAGCATCTTTTAATTCAGACAATGCTTAAGCCTCCACTCAGAATGCTATGTTATAGATCTATTTGGATCCTGCCTTGCGGCATCTAATTGTTCGATTTGTCTGTCTCGCTATTGGCAGCCCACTGGGTTTTAGGAGGGAAATTCACAGCTATTTTAAGAGTCTCTTATTGAGTCAGCCTTGAAAGTTTTGTTTATCGTTTTCTGTATTCTGCTTCTTCTCCTATTCCTTGGGACCTACTCAAAAGCATTTAAGGCCATCTTCCAATTTATTTCTCCAATGTATATTTCCAACGGAGTTTTCTTTTATTACTGACAAGTTTCTCCTGCAGAATTCTCATATCAGCTTAATATTTCACATCAAATCATTCCAGTTACTCGGCTGGGCTGTTTGTGCCACGATTCTATATAATGCAGTGGGAAAGAAAAGCAAGGCAGCCTCCTTTCAAGGTTTGATAATACTGCATAGCAATTAGAATGAGCAGTAGCAGGGTACAAACCAAGCAGAGATAGCCGAGTGGACTCTTGATCTAATGTTTAAGGTTTCCTCTGGAGCTGTTGTTTAAGAGAAGAAAGATCTCTCCTGTGAAAAGAGATTTATCTTTACTTCAAGGATGTGCAAAGCCATGCAATTAGAGCCAGGGAAGTGGTTGATACAGGGGACTAAAAGCAGAGACTCGCAGAAAGCGCAACATCTACTTCATGAGTGTTTTCTCCCGGAGCTTGAAAGGGGGAATCAACCCTCAGATGAGGCTGGCCAAGTAGCAGTCGTACAGTGTTGTTTCTGAGACTTCTTCTCTCCCCCAGCCAACTCTGCTGCCCTTTCCTCTTCACTCTCTGGGCTGTATTCAGATCGGTGTGCAAAAGGAGGAAATCTGTTCAATTAGAGAAAGAAAACACATGTGCTTCCTTGTTTGAAGACTTCCAAGAAGCTAAACTTCGAATTCTGAACTCCTAGAAACGGTTCATCACATGTCCAAAGTGTTCTTAATTAGTAACTTAGAAAGATGCTATTAGATTGACTTCCAAGCTCGGGGTGTTGCTCAGCCACACAGAGCTTGTCCAGCACGCCTGAGTTACATCCCCAGGACTACATCAACTGGGCATGGTCACACACACCTGTGATTTCAGCACTGTCAAGTAGAGGCAGAGAGACCAGAAGTCCAAGGTCACTCTAGGCTACATATAGAGTTCACAGGCAACCTGGAATCTATGAGATCTATCTCAAAAAAATAAAGCAGTAGTTATTGCTTTGCAAATTATTGGCTCATACAGAGCCAATGACTCAAGTGCCCTGGAATTAGGAGAATTTTGGTTACTGCAGCTCACATGCAGATCCTTCTGCTTCCTGAATCCCATAACAATGATATTCAAAAAGATACTGAATCCATAGCACTCTGTGACACATTGGGGAAACTGAGTTTAGGAAATTAGAATCTTATGAAAAGCACGTTATGGTTTGTAAGTGAAAATGCTCCCAACAGGCCGGGCGGTGGTGGCGCACGCCTTTAATCCCAGCACTCGGGAGGCAGAGGCAGGCGGATCTCTGTGAGTTCGAGGCCAGCCTGGTCTACAAGAACTAGTGCCAGGACAGGCTCCAAAAGCTACAGAGAAACCCTGTCTCGAAAAACTTAAAAAAGAAAAGAAAAGAAAAGAAAAGAAAAGAAAATGCTCCCAACAGATTTGTGGATTTAAACATTTGGTCCCCAACTGCTCATATCATTTTGGGAGACAATGGCTTCTTTAGGCAAGTGGGGGCAGAGAAAAGAGATTGCTGGTGGTTCAGCACTGGGGGTTCATAACCTGCAAAATCATAGCCACCATTACTTCCTACCACCATGCCTTTCTCATCATGATGCATTGAACCCCCTCAAACCTTGAAATAAAACAAATTCCTCCCTGCCTCTCCCTTTCAGTTGCTTTTTGTCAGCTACTAAGTCATAGCAATGAAAAAGAAACAAACATACATGCATAAATCAAACCCATGTGTCCCCAAAGACGGAAAGATTCTTTCATCAGTATCACCTACAAATGTAAGCAACTCGCCTCAGAAGAGACCATTCCACCACCTTACTTCCTTACTATATTAGGATTACTGCTGCTTCTTCTTCTTCTCCTTCTTCTCTTTCTTCCTTCTCCTCTTTCTCCTTCTTCTCCTCCACTTCCTCCCCCTCCTCCTCCTCCTTCTTCTTCTCCCAGTTTACAAGACAGATTTTTTTCTGTGTAGCCTTGGCTGTCCTAGAATTCACTCTGTAGACCAGGATGCCCTTGGACCAACCTGATCTACACAGTCCTTCTGGAGACTCTTTTCCTCCATGACTCTAGAGTGCATCAAGTCCATAATTATAAGCAGTCATCATTCTTCCTAAATATCTTAATTTCCTCAGAGTCTTTTTTAATAACTTCACTTTCAGAGTCTCCCAAACATTTTTTCCAAGATGAACATATGGAAAAATCAGCAGGACAGTCAATCACTAAAACCTTTTTTTTTAAAGACTTGTTCATTTTCTTTCTTTTATATGAATTTCACTTGTTAGAATGATGTGAAATTTCCTCATTCTAGAATGAAATTAAAAATATAACTTTGGCAAATCATGTGCTGTTTCCTAAGTAAAATGATAATATTCACCAGGGCTTCAAGGCAGCAAATATAGTCAGAATGTCTTATAGTTCCTAAGGAAAAAAGAGACAAGAAAAAGGAGCTTGATGTGAAAAAAAGGTGCAGTGAAGGGAGGAAAAAGAAAGAGAAGCAAAGAGAAGAAAGGGTAGGGGAAAGAATAAGAGGAAAGGAGAGAAGGGTAATGATGTGGGAATGATTTCTTATTAATAAAGAAACTGCCTAGGCCCATTTCATAGGCCAACCCTTAGGTAGGCGGAGAAAACAGAACAGGATGCTGGGAGAAAGAAGCTGAGTCAGTGAGTCGCCATGGTTCTCCCACTCCAGACAGACGCAGGTTAAGATCATTCCTGGTAAGCCAGCTTTTGGGCCACACAGAATAATAGAAATGGGTTAGATCAATATGTAAGAGCTAGCCAATAAGAAGCTGGAACTAATGGGTCAGGCAGTGATTAAAAGAATACAGTTTCCGTGTAATTATTTCGGGACATAAGCTAAGCTAGCCATGTGGGCGGCCGGGTGCAGGGGACGCAGCTCCGCCGCTCTTATTTCAACAGGGTAAGGGAGAAAAGTATGAGAAAGAGGGAGGGGAAGAAGAGGACCTCCAAGCTCTCTTAGGACACAGAAAGGAGATCCTCCTCATAAGCAAATGGTCAGTAAAGACCTGGCTTAGCGGGCAACCACCCTCACTGTGTTAGATTGCTCCCTACAGCTGAGATAAACAAACTGACCAAACACAACTTGAAGAGGAAAGGTTTATTCACTTGAACACCTCATTACTGAAGCAGAACAAGAACAAGGAGGTAGGAGCTGAAGCAGAAGCCATAGGGGAATACTGCTTACTGGCTTGTTCTCTGTAACTTGCTCAACCAACTATCTTCTACCATCCAGGACTATCTGTCCATGGGTGGCAGAATCTACAGAAAGCTGGCTCCTTGTACATCAGTCCTTAACAATCTAATGAAGACATTTTCTCAATTAATATTTTCAATTGATTCTCTCAGTTATGCTAGGCAGCTAGCTTGGGTCAAGGTGACAAAAATATCTTCCAGCATATGCACTCAGTTGACTCCTACCACAAACTCTAGAGTATGCAATAAACAAGGGATCTGGCTTTCCATACATTTGCTTTGACCTAACAGTGACTGTGACACTTTTAAGGAGTGCTCCTATGCTCCCGGGTACCTCTGAACAATTTGATCAAGAAGCCTGTGCTGTCCCACACACTGTTTTCAACTGATAAGGAATCTCACATGCATTGTCTTGAGAGTGGTAGCTGGTGGGCCAGAAAGGGAATCTTCTGCATAAGAAGACTTACTACAATGACTGCTGGACAATCAGGGTTTATAGAAGTGATACAGTAAGCCAAATTAGGGGAGAGCACTGTACAAATGACCAGAAACGGGGAGACTAGAGATTTCAGAGAGAACACTTATCTGAAAACTCAACAAGCATTTGCCTTTCTGTTGGTATTTTCCTGTCGTCTAATTCCAAATACTTTCTTTCTTTTTAAATTCTCGCATGTGCTTTAGTTTCCAGAAATCTCTGAGTGGCTACTTTACTTGGCATGTTCTTCCATTTGGGCTCACATACATTTGGCACTGCCTTGCAGGTGCTTGTCTGCAGCCATAGACCTCAAAGCTCTAGTTTCCAACTTTTGGTCTTAGTTTGTTCCCTGGGCTTGTGACCTGCTGTTGTCTAAACCCTTGTAAATCTTCTTCAATCTGCCTTTCTGGACCAGAATACCGGTCTTGTCCCCTCAAGCTTTTGGCTCTGAAGTAAGCGAGGCAGAGCTCCTTTCAAACTTGGACCCAAATAATCGGTACCAAGTCTTGTTACTGACAAAAAATCTCAGTATGAGGTATCCAGATGGGGAGATAAAACTAAAAAGTTTCTTAGATTTTTTTTGGAAGATTTACAACCTTTTCTCTGAGACTATTTAATGCTGAAACAAAAATATACTGAGTTTTCCTATCAGAAAGACAAGAAAGTTTTGTAGCCTGGTTTCTGCTGTAGGAACCCTGCTTATATGATTGATTCCATCTGATAGCACAACTGGAGACATCCAAAGATACTCTTTGTCCTGTGTTTAAAAAGATTAGAGATTGAGGAGTCCCAGTTAAAATAGTTCATATCTTCATATTTTGATGTTCGCTATGCATGGTTTCAACACCTAAAATCTTCACATTTTCTATACATGTGATAATATGCCATTACTAAAATAGAGGTTTGATTATGCTTGGAAATTAATTGATTTTATTACTTCAAAATTAACTCAGTTTGTCTTCACAGTCTTGTGGGGGTGTGTGTTGGAAAGGCAGTAATACATTTCTTGTCTTGCAAATAGAGACTCTAAAGATTATTGAGATTTTGTTTTATACCTGACAACCTTACAGGACCACAGGGTCACCTGAGCATCTATTTTCTCTTCAGTATATTACAGAACAAAAGGCGTGAAAAAGGGGTGATTTGAATGTTGGGTTTGCATCTTTTTAAATTTTGTTTTTTTAATTTCGCATTGAGTCTAGGCATGCCCATCCTTCCTTCATGTCATTTTCTGACAAACTAAGAACAGGCAATGTACAGTTCATTGAGATTTCTGCTGCGTTCTGATGCTATTAATCAAGGTTTTGCTGTAAAATAATTCATTTTTCATGAGTAGAGACATCTCTAATTTAGCCTTGTTTAAGAGGGTTAGATGGAGAATTTGAGCCTTACATTTATTTGAAATACAATTAGAATAATGGAAACAGCTATATCTTCGTAGCACTAAATGTTGTAGAATGGACAATTAAAAGCTACCCCAGATTAATACTATTAAAATGTCATGAACAATATAGGCCTGGCCATCTGATTTATCGTTTATCATGTCCATATAACTTACTCAGAAGCTGTATAATGAGGAGGGTTGCTAAATTAACACAGCTATGAATTCTTAAGTAGAGAAGAGAAAAAGATTCCTCAGAGTAGACTGCTTCTGAGAATAAGGATTCCAGTGATCTAAATGGTTAGTTGGAATGAAAGCCCACGGAACTGGTCAATATGTGCAATGCTTATGTCACCCGAGGAACTGATAATTTGGGGATAGAGTATGAAGGTGGAAATGGTAAGAGGTAACTGCTCAGTAGAATGTATTTAATGCTGAACTATGTACATGGTTGCATGTGGAAACCCACAGAAGTGAGACTGTCCCACCTTGACCAAAGGTTAGAGAGCTCAGGCCTATTCTTGTTCCTTTAAGGATGTGACAGGAGGTTTGACCCAGGGAGTGGCTGCCTACAGGATGCTTGGCCTAAGGTGTGGTTGCTGCATGTCCTGCATAAAGAACAGAATACTTAACTCCAGGTATAGTTACTTGATGCTTTAGGTATTGATGAGGCAATTTGTCTGTTCTTTGTATCATGGTAAAGCAGTCTTTTGCCTTCTTAGCTTTCCCCTTGGATTGGGGTATATAAGCTTAAGGAAAATAAACACAGGCAAATTCAGTATTCACTTAATTGCCCTCCCGACTCATTCTATGTCACTGTTTCTGTGTCTCTGTTTTGTATCTCTGTTCCTTCTGTCTAATACTTCATTTTTCTTGCCTTTGTTTTTAGGATACAGGGTACATTGACCTGTGCTTTGAAGCACGGTTCTTCTACTCCACCTTGGTTCTTCTGGAATGACCTTGTCACTCTCTCTCTCTCTATTCTTGAGAATGCCATCCTTTTACCTCCAGTGGAGACTAAGGGCTTTGCCTGGGAGGACTGGAGGGAAAGTTACCTGGTAATCCCATGTTTACAGATGGAAGCAGATCTGGGTTGTACCAGGGGAGCTGGGAGGAGGGGTAGCAGAGTGACCTTTGCGGCACTGTGTGTAGGTGACACTCATAGTGTCAGGTTTTCTGGAGATGACCAGATTGTTGTAGCTGGAAGCCACCAACTTCTGTGGTGATGCAGTTTTTTTATTAGTAGAAGTAAGAGCCATGCCTCCTGGAATTTCTCAAACCTCCCTTCAGCGCCCTGTAGTGTCCCCTCTCTCTCTCACTTGTGTGCTGCCAGGAGGATGTTAGCATCATGAAAGCCTGGCTTCCTTCTGAAGTCCTAATAATGTAAAGGAAGCCATCAAGGGAAAGTCACCAAAGTCCTTCTTTTTTTAATTGTTTTATTGAGTTATATATATTTTTTCTCTGCTCCCCTTCCTTCCTCCTCTGTCCCCTTCTATCTTCTCCCATAATCTCCATGCTCTTAATTTGCTCAGGAGATCTCGTCTTTTTCTACTTCCAAAGTAGATTAGATCCATGTAAATCTCTCTTAGGGTCCTCTTTATTGTCTAAATTCTCTGAGATTGTGAATTGTAGACTGTTTTTTCTTTGTTTGCTTTATATCTAAGGCCACTTATTATATTTGTCTTTCTGGGTCTGGGTTATCTTCTGCCTAGTATTTCTAATCCACACACCCCTACCCTGGAACATGCAAACCCTGTTGAGGCTGTACCCTGACACTGTGGTAACTCATTATTTTTTCAAACAAAAGATAAGTCAATTGTTAGACATGAAGTTTCAAAAACTGGCAAAAGTGATCTAAAAACTATTAACAATGACTCAAAAAGAATGCTCATGGAGGGGCATGGGAGATGGTCACATTGGTTGTGCACTTGCTTTGAAGGCCATGAGAACCTCAACTTGAATCTCTAGTATACATGTAAAAATCCAGGCTGGAAGTACATCCTTGCAATCCTGGCTCTGGAGGTAAGGGGCAGGTGGGTCCCTGGGACTCTCTGCTCAGTTAACTGAGCTAAAAGAGTGAGCCCAGGTTCAGTGATGGACTCTGTCTCAAAAAAATTATTAGAAGAGGAACCAGGGAGAGAAAGAGAGAGGGTGTGGGGAAGAGAGAGAGAGACAGAGACAGAGAGAGAGACAGAGAGAGAGAGAGAGAGAGAGAGAGAGAGAGAGAGAGAGAGAGAGAGAGAACATGGGGACACTGGATCACAGCTAATTTTTAATCTTGTAATGAAGGAAGAGACTTGAAATTGCTAGAATAGATATTTTGATTTCATTCTCTGGGAATGTGGGGACTCTTGGCCGTGGAGTTACAGAAATGCTTGTGTGTGTAGCTCAGAGAATAAACAGCAGCTATCAGTTACTGGCCAGCCATGCTCTCACCAGCGTATCCACACTTTTCTATATCATTATTTCTCTAAATCACATACAAATCAGAATTGCTTTTCAAGAAATATCTGAGGTAGACTGTGAGAACTTGCATTGCCAAAAAAAAATTATTAAGATGCTGTTGTCTGGACAAGGACACACTGAGAGATGCTGAATTTTATAATAAAGCTTTTGCTCTTTTACATGTGTATACATATTCTGATGTACATATATACACATGAACATATGTGTACATGTGTGTAGAAGGCACAAGATGGCCTTAGTGTGATTCATCATTAATTATTCATCATTTTTGGCTTATTTGGTTTTTGAAACAGGGTCACTTACTAAGATCTAGGGCTCAGCAATTAGGCTTGTCACGTTAGTACAGCACCCATGTACTAAGATTCAAAGTGTGTGCCACCTGGTTCCTCAGAAAATTGGGAATCAGTCTAACTCAAGAGCCAGACATATACCCAAAAGATGCTCTATTCTGCCACAAGGACATGGTTCCTTCGTGTATAGTAGCCAGAAACTGTAAAGAATTTACATGTCCCTCAACTGAAGAATGGATAAAGAAAATGTGGCACATTTGCACAATGAAATACGCATCAACTGTTAAAACTATAACCTTATGAAATGTCCATGCTAAAGGATGGAACTACGAAAAGAATCATCCTGAGCAAGACAACCCATATCCAGAAAGACAAACATGGTATGTACTTACTTATAAATGCATATAAGCTGTAAAGTAAAGGGTAATCAGCCTGCAATCCATAGACCCAGAGAGGTCAAGTAACAAGGAGGACTCTAGGGGGAGTGCATGAATCTCTCTCTGGGATGGGAAAATTTTATGGGTGGACTGGAGGGGGCATATCAGGATGGGAACAAGGGGTATCAGGTAGGGGAGGGAGGGGCAGAGGGAGAGAGTAGAGAGAAAGAGACACCTGGAAGAAGGGTGCATTTAGGGAGTGAGGTAGAAACCTAGTGCTATAGAAACTTCCTGGAATCTATGAGAGTGACCCTAGAAAGACTCCGAGTGATGGAGGACATGAGCCTGAAACTGGCCTTCTGTAAAAGGCAAGCCTCCCAGTGATGCAACTGGGAGAGCAACCCAGCCACAAAACATTTGGCTTACATTTGTCCTTCCTGCAAGTTGTGCTGGTGCAATGGTGACTCAGCTTGTGAGAGTGGTCAACCAATGATGGGTGTAACTTGAAGCCCAAGTCACGAGAGGGAGACCATGCCTGACACTGCCTGAATGGCCTGGAATTGGAAGCTAGAGAGTCCAGAGAGCTAGGATGAAACCAAACACAACTGAAAAACGAAAAAAGAAAAACCTGCCGAAAATATTCTTAATGATACTGGGGTACTAAGATCAGTGCCTAGCCAATCATCGTCTGAGAGGCTTCCTCCAGAAGCTGATGGGAGCAGTGCAGAGAGCCACACCCACATATTCTGAAGAGCTCAGCAAACTGTCAGAGGAGGGGGAAGAAGGAGTTAGAGGGTTCAAGGACACCACAAGAACGTGTCCCACAGAACTGCTAAGCAGGCATCATGGGGGCTCACAGACTGAACTGGCGATCGCTGAGTCTGAATGGGTCTGTGCTAAGTCCTTTATATAATACTGTGGCTGTTTCACTTGGGATGTTGTGGAACTCCTCAAAGTGGGAGATGGGATTACTCTGACTCTTTTGCCTGCTTTCAGGACCTTTTTCTTCTTACTGGGTTGACTCGTCCACCCTTAGTATGAGGGTTTGTGGCTACTCTTACTGCATCTTGCTATTCTGTGTTCAGTTGATAACACTGGGAGGCCTTCTCTTTTCTGAAAGGTAACAGAAGAACAGTAGATCTGAGGGAAAGGAGAGGTTGGGGAGATGTGGGAAGAGTGAAGGGAGGGGAGGCTGCCCTCAGGATGTATTCTATGAGGGAAGAATAAATACAAAGAAAACGAAAAAGTGGTGTGCCGCCATGCTCAGCCTTCTGTGTGGATGTTGAATATCACACCTGGATCTCATCCTTATATCACTGATGGAGTAATCGCCTTAGCCCTATAGTTTCTTTCAACCACCAACAAAGAGTATCTCTGAAGTATTCAAAAGCAACAAGGATCAACTGTCATGTTAAGACACTTGAATATATACATTTCTGTCACACACCTGTTTCCATTTTGCTCATGTTCTTTGAAATTTCTGGTATATGAACACTCCAGCTATCAAATGCACCCCAATTATACAAACACATTTCATCTATATCCACCTTGTTATTCTCTTTCCTCCATCACTGCCCCCTGTATTCAGTGTCTTATATGGTTTAGGCACCAAGTCTATTACTTCCTGTCAATGCAAATAAGCTCTTGAACATCTTACATCTCGCGCATGGGTGTGTGTGTCTGACACCTGAAAACTAGTACAAGAGGGACAGCAACAAAGCTTCCTGTGAAGTTTGGTAAGGAATAATACATCTTTCTGGAAATATGAATAAATGATCTACTTAGAAATATTTGAACTGGACTGGGGAGATGGCTCAGTTGGGAAAGTTACTGCTACACAGCTGTAAGAACCTGAGCATGCCCATAACTTCAACAAGGGGCAGGGGTGAAGGAGACAGACAGATGTCCAAGACTCTCACAGGGCAGTCAGCACAGTTCAATGAAAGCATCGGGGTTAGTAGATGAGATTCTATGTCTCAAAATAAAAGAATATAGTGAGTAAAGTTGACTAATGTCTACCTTTGTACCTTTGCATTCCAAACACATCACACATATGTGCATGATCACCTATACACATATATGTTCACCTGTACTGAAGCTAACATATTTCATATGTACACACAGAGATAAACACACACATGCACACACACACACACACACACACACACAGAGAGAGAGAGAGAGAGAGAGAGAGAGAGAGAGAGAGAGAGACGTTTGAACTGTTTCTTTAAGTAGATTTACATTCAGGAAAGAATAGAGACAAAGGAGACACTATGCTCTTGCCATATCACATTGATTCTGAAAACCTGTAAGGATGAGAGCAATTTTTAATTGTTTCATTCCTGGTGCTCAAATTCGTCCACCCCCACCTACACTCATCCCTACTGACTCTGTGGAGTTACACACTGGCCTTTGTGGCTTGGGAACCCACCGGGTCACTCTATTACCTTTGTATTCTTCCCTCTGCAAAATACCTTCTATAATTCAGTAACATGACTACAATTTAACCACTGACTTCAAATTCGGCCACTCTTTCTGCTAGAGTGTTTTTCAAGCAAACCCACGTGGCCATTCGTTTTTGAAAGGCATGTTTTCTCTCATCATCCCATTTCATAACTCCGTGCAAGTCTGGCACTTAGCCACTGGTTACTCAGACTCTGGTTCATTGTTGCTAATTGCTTCATAATCATTTGTGAGAAAAATCAATGAGAGGAATGTCATTTCCATTCAAGGGAACAGCTACCTTGGCCTCAAATAGGCCTTCCTGACCCAAGCTGTGCATTAGAATTATCATGGGAGATTTTTAAAACAAACCTGATGCCAGGCATCACCTTCAGAAATTTAAATTCTATTGATTTTAGGCAGAACCACGGCTTCATCACCATTTTTAAGGCTCCCAGGTGATTTTAATGTGTAACCAAGGTTGAGAATCATTGACCAAAAGAAATATAAATAACTGTTCTCCACCAGAGGATGGACAGCTTGCTCTCCCGGCTTTCAAGTTGACACTAGCTTTCAGAGCAATTGAGTCATATGCATGAAAGGCAGAGAATTTACTCCTGTTGTGTTTGGCACAGCCACGTGAAGGAGCAGGGGACACCAAAGTCTTACATTTGAACACAAGTTAAATCTTCTGTGTCAGCCAAAGTCGGGCACGGATTGACAGAAAGCAGATGACTGTGTGGCTCGCAACCTCTCAGAGCCCTGTGCTGAGCCTCTGCCCTCCGTCTGTACACCATCCCTGAGTGTCTCCTCCCTCTTCTGTCCTAAGAGTTATGTTTGTCTTTCTTCAGAGCCATACAAAGCCACAGCACTCAGATGAGATCACAATAGGACAACAATCCCCCATTTTCCAATTCCAACTGCATATATCACATGTAATTTTGGTTTGGCCTTGTATGTGTTTGATATACACATCTGTGCGTGATGACTCAATTCCAACTATGCCCGTGGAGAAGCCAAGGGAGGATGCTGCATGTGTCCAGCACCATGCTCTACCACTCTTCATCTGTGTTTTGAGATAGGCCCCTCACCAGACCTGGTGCTAGGCTGTCAGCCAGCAAGGCCTAGGGATCCTCTTGCCTCTGCTACCCTCTTCCAGAGCTAGCCATATGCACAGCCATATTTGGATATTTGTAAAATGGTGGGATCCGAAATTGGCCCGTCATCTTTGAGCAGAAAGCATTCTTACTCCTGAGTGATTGCTACAACCACCTCATATATGGTTTTCAGTTTAAGCTAATTACTCACACTAGGTATTTATTGGCATTTTATGTATTACCTCCTTTAAGTCTCTATATTAATATCTTCTTAGCCTTTGGAAACATCACCTTATACCTCATTTAAGACTTTCACATTTGTGAGTTTGTCTAAGATTTGAAATTCCTTAGCCGGGCGGTGGTGGCGCACGCCTTTAATCCCAGCACTTGGGAGGCAGAGGCAGGCGGATCTCTGTGAGTTCGAGACCAGCCTGGTCTACA
>NC_022013.1:6273245-6278114 GCF_000317375.1 Microtus ochrogaster | reverse complement strand
AAAAAAAAAAAAAAAAAAGATTTGAAATTCCTCAGGAGTAGGTATGGCGTATTTCACTTAATCAGATGCTAGGCTATGCGTGAGGAAGGCCACTAGTTAGTTCCTGGCCACTTAGCCCCAAAATAATCATACAGAAACTCTATTAATTAAAACACTGCTTGGTCCATTAGCTCTAGCTTCTTATTGGCTAACTCTTACATATTAATTTAACCCATTTCTATTTATCTGTATATTGCAACAAGGCTGTGGCTTACCGGGCAAAATTCTCTATCTCCAGTAGAGGCTCCATGGCTTCTCTCTGACTCTGCCCTTTTTTCCCCCAGCAGTCAGCTTAGTTTTCCCTGCCTATCTCTGTTCCCCAATATCTATAGGCTCAAAGCAGTTTATCAATGGTAATCACAGCATACACAGGAAAATCTCACATCAAGGCTATGTTATGAAGAAGAATTGGAGGGAAAGACAATCGCTAGGCAGAGTCCTCTTAGAGATGATGGAGCATTTACTCCCCACCCAAACAACCAGAGGTTTGACTTCTTAGTCCCACTAAAGAGAAACAAATTTGAGTCTCAGAGGGGCAAACTTAGAAGCTCGAGGTGAGAGATGAGTCATATCTGATTGTATCACCAATTCTTTGTTTACTTTGGAGGTAAAAGCTTGGTTGGCCTTTGTGATGAGTTGGGTAGGCAGGCCTGAGCCTTTGGTCCTTGTTTTAAGGAGCAACTGCAGAAGACATGTGTGATATACCTCCTTGCAAGCTGTTGACCCACAAAGAGACTGAAGGAAGAAATGGGCAAGGCAGCAACCAGCAGGATCATACATTGCATGCCAGCTTTCTGTGCCTTTATCTTCAATGGGAGAGGTGTTCATAAAGGAATGTTTTTAAAGTTCAGAACTTCCTGGAAACAGATGTGCACATGAAGCAGTTCTGGGCATACATGCTCAAGAAGACCATTGTTGGACTGGAGAGATGGCTCAGTGGTTAGAAGCAAGTTCTGTTTTGCAGGGGCCAGAGTCTGACTTTCAACACTTCATGAGCTCACAATCACTAGTAACTCCCAGTCTGAGGAAATCAGATGCCTTTTCTGGTCTCTGTGGGTACCAGCACACATGTGTGCACACGTACACAGACACATATACACAAATAAAAATAAAATAAATTTCAAAACTATGCTTTTTATTTAAAGGCAACTGTTAACTTACACATATGTCACATTCTCCAATATTTACTTCATTAGTCAAAGTAACTATATTTCTTTTTTATTGATTTAATTGAGCTATACACTTTTCTCTGTTTTCTTCCTCTCCCCTCCACTTCAGCTCTCTCCCATAGTTCCCATGCTCTCAATTCACTCAGGAGATCTTGTCTTTTTCTATTTTCCATGTGGATTAAATCTATGTATGTCTCTCTTAGGTTATCTAGGTTCTCTGGGGTTGTGATTTGTAGGCTGGTTTTTTTTTGTTTTATGTTTAAAAACTACTTATGTGTGAGTACATGTGATAATTGTCCTTATGGGTCTGGGTTGCCTCACTCAATATGATTTTTTTAGATCCATCTATTTGCCTGAAAATTTCAAGATGGCAGGGTTTTTTTGCTGTTGTGTAGTACTCCATTCTGTAAATGTATCACATTTTCCTTATCCATTCTTCTACATGTTGATATCCAGTTATGCCAGTGCCATTTCAAAATAACTGTATTTCTGTCCTGCCTTATATACTGGGTAGTTCCTGCTGAATTCAATTGTAATATCAGCTAATGGCCTCATTCAGCAATAGTGCTAATTTCTAGACTCAACCCGGGCTACAGATAACAGATTCTGACCATAAGACTCAGAAATGCCATTGTGTGAGTGTCCCAAGTAGTTCTGACATTGGATGCCATTTCAGAATAGACCAGTCTGCTTCCTATCTCAAAAAACCACCGGGATCCTGTTTAAAAGCCCAACCTTATGCTCCACCACCAACCCCAACTGCTCACTCCTTCTTTGTATTTTAGCAAAATCTATAGGGCATTGGTACATACATTAAAGATCTTTCAATTTAAATTTTGAGAATCTCAGAATGCATATACTGTACTGAGAATATGTCATCTGTTATTCTTTAAACCCTTCATGCTTACAGATCTCCTTTTATTCCCAGATAGTTGACTTCCTAGTTTCATAATATTAAGCTAAGTGTATATGTAGCCAATTTGCCTCCTACGCATGTTATTTGTACCTTTAGCCTTGCCCAGCTACCCGCCTTGGCTTGAGAAGCTTTATCATTTATTAGTTGGTTTATCAGTTTGTTTGCTTATATACGTTGCAGTGAGCAATGGCAATACAGAGGCTGATAACTGCTCTAAACACCAAGAAAAATGACTGTTACTGCTCAGCTCTCAGTGGGAAATCTACATTGCTGTCCCTACCCAAAACAAAGGCAAAGGGACATCATGGAAAGGGTACAGAAAGATTATAAGAGCTGCTGGATGGAGAGAAGACCTATGAAATGTTGTCTTTCATAACTACCTGCCCAGGACCTAAACATAAAAAAAAATTAATGCATCAAAGTTTTTAAAGTGCTGGTTCAGAGACAGCAATGTGATAGTCAAATCCTAGGACGGGGGAAGCTTGCAAGGCTTTAATAAGCTGTGGAGTCCAAGCAACACACGCCTGGGGAGTGTGGCTGCAGAGAGAACAGATATTGAAGCGTGGAGAGGGGCTGTGCAGTGGAAATCTCTAGGAGCCAGAAGCACCTGCTTCTGCCCATTCTGCTCTCATTAACCTCACTCCAGCTTACCTGTTAACTCCGTTGTGTTCAGGCACTTGCAGGGCCTAGACTGTCACCTGGGGCGGATTGTAGCCCACTCCATTATGCACAGTTTTCATTGGCAACTGTGATCTACATGAAATTCGTAACCCAACTCCTTTTGAAATTCTTCCCACAGCAGGGCAGGCCTCCCTGGATGTCCATAGAAGGTCATTTCTCAGTCCAAACATGTCCGGAGCCTGGGATCAATAAGGGCCAATGCAACACTGAGCATTTAAACATGTAGCAGAGTGTGAATAAGTAGCTGGAGAATTTGTTAAAAGGCCAGGTGGCAACCGCTTGATCTGTAACCAGCAAGGTATCTTTGTATATATTTGGCATTTCACAGAACCTTCAGGCTTAGTTTGATTAGTTGTGAAAATTGTGGTGGGCCGGTGGGGAGAGTCATGGTAATTGGTTTAGGTCATAGATAATCAGAAATGTCTCTCCCGGTGGGATGAAATCTATTAAAATTCCTTATTTAAATATCTTTGTCATTCTGCATTCTGCTCACATGCAGAGTGGCATGTCCCACTCTTGGTCTCTAAGGAAGAAAGCAGACATCTTTCATTGTTCTGCATTTAGAGCTGATTAACATTTTCCAAGGGGGTGACTTACATATGGTTCTATATACCCCCAATGCAGTCCCTTCAGATTCTAGTTTTAGCTCATTCAAGAGTTCACATCTTGGGCTTAAAGAGATGGCTCGGTACATACTAGAGCTTACTAAGCAAACATGAAGACCTGAATTCAAACCCCTAGCACCCTATAAAAAGAAGTCAGGCATGGTTGCTTGTACCTGTGACTCTAACACTGGGAAGCAGACACTGTGGGCTTGATGACCAGACAGCCTAGCAGAAATGTCAAACTTCCAGTTTACAGTGACTCCATCTCAGGATAATTGAGTGGAGAGGAACAAAAGAGACCCAGATAGTCTTTTCAAGTCTTCCCATACACACAAATGAGCATGGTTACCCACGTGTTTGCATTCATAAACCACACACACACCACACACACACACACACACACACATGCACGCACGCACGCACACACATTCAAAAAATTCAAAATGTTTAGCATAGTTGTCTCAACCGGTGTATCCCAAACTTGGAATCCTGAAACACTGAAGGGAGAAAATGCTTTGTGAGCAGCGATAGCTAATAATTGATCCTTTGCCTTCAGCTGAGAATAAAGCAATACCCCTTAACAAAAGAATGCCCCATGGTACCCAACAAATGCCTGGAATAAGACCAAATTCTAGATATACAGTGTCTTTCTGTGCAAGCACATCTGTAATGAAGATGAACATACAAGTCAGATGGGGAAGGAGATCTACAAAGTGTGTTAAACTAGAATATTTATAACAATGGATTGTAAGAAAAGTTATAAAAATGCTCTCACCCTTTAACCTTTAATCTTTTTATTGGAAGCCTAATACATATATAACAATTTCACACTGAATTCCGTTAATGAGGATAATTAACACATGTTAATTAATACTGAAAGTCCTGTACAGTTTTTCAGTTTGCATCAATGAACTGCACCCACCTTCTTCATGTGTCATGGGGCCATGACTGAGTGAAACAAGGATTCCTTAAACACGAAACTAACACAGCTGATACAGTTGCTGTGTGTCACTGTCAAGCCTTGACCAAAGCATGTAAATGCTGGCCAGAGAACACCTTTGCATTCGGAATAGGGCAGGCAGAGCAGACACAAGATTTTTAGCAGGCTGCTCAGAGCCATGTACAACTGAAAACTGACACAATACTTGTGCTAGGATGTCTTCAAATATTCCTTGGAGTCTCCCTGAACTATGCATGACTAAAACCACAGAAAATGAGAGCATGGATTCAAAGACATCAGTCAAGTTCAGGGAGAACTATGGGGAGGACCCCCGCTTGGACTTCTAACAATAGCAGAAGCGACCTGAACTGGCAATCTCCATGACTATGGTGCCTGGCCCAGATGTGATCAGAAAAGGGCCACCGGGGCGATTCCTCAGGAAATTCGAGATCAACCTACCCCTGGACCCAGCAATACCACTCTTGGGAATATATCCAAGAGAGGCCCTATCATACAACA
>NC_022013.1:6251011-6272330 GCF_000317375.1 Microtus ochrogaster | reverse complement strand
AAAAAAAAAAAAAAAAAGAAAAGGGCCACCGGGCAAGTGATGGAGGCAGATGCAGAGAGCCACAGTCAAACATGAGGGAGGGGTCGGGAATCCTGTGGAGGAAGAGGAGAAAGGAATGTAGGAACCACAGGAGTAAAGGAGGGCATAGAAAGGCTCACACTGTCAACTAACCTGGGTCAGAGGGGATCACAGAGACTGAACTGAAAATCAGGAAACCTGCATGGGACTGACCTGGGCCCTTTGCATACATGTTACAGTTGTACTTTTATGGGACTCCTAACAACAGAAACAGGAGATGGCTCAAACTCTTTGCTGACTTTTAGGACCCTACTCTTATATGGGTCAACTTGCCTATCCTTAATACATGGGGAGGTGCTTCGTCTTAGTGCAGCTTAATATGCCATGTTTTATTCATACTCAGGGGAGACCTGCTTTATCCTAGATGGAGACTGAAAAGGAGGCAATTGGGGAATGGAAGCAGGAGAGAGAGGAAGTTTGGGCTTGGGAGGAGAGGAGGGGGAGGGGAAGCTGCAGTTGAGATGCAAAATAAAGAGATGAACAACAACAACAAAAAGCCAGCGAAACAGGTGTCCAGCACAAGTCCTGACTAGAATACCTGTTTCCACATTGACCAAAGGTCAAAAAGTTGGAATTTAACTCTAGTTCTTTGAGGTTTTCATGTTTCTACCTCAAACAAAGTTCCTAAAAACAAAAGTCTAAGGATCTGACTAAGGGTTATGGAGATAACTTTGGATTCCACCCAGGGAGTGGTTTGCCTACAGAATGTTTTAGTCTAGTGTATGAGCATGGCTTGTTTTATTCTAGCAACAGAATGTTTAACGATGGATATAGCCCATCACCATTGTGTATACCTTCTTTGTATCATGTTAATGCAGTTTTGTCTGACTCCTACCTTTTGGGGTCAAAAGTATTTTAAACAATTAAATGCGGGTGATTTCAGTACTCACTGAACTCCTTCAGGTACTATTTAATATGTCTCTGTTTTATTATTTTTATTTTTTACTATTTCCTAAATCCCAACGTCCCTACCCTGGTAAGAGGTATTTTTGTTGAGGCTGGTCCCCAACAGACAGGGACCACTTTGACAATTTAAATGGGTTGCTCCCACTCTAGTGCCTCTGAGGGCTGGAAGACACTGATGTCACCTGCTACTGTGCTGGCAGTGCTGATGATGTCTCTTTCTTCCCCGACAGTCTGGTTAATCTGGTCTGAGGTTAACAACTTCTAAATTCCTATTGCCATTGTCTGAATCATTTTTCTGTCTCCAAGTTTTCTCTTCTTGATTCCTTCGGCTCCCTCATATTCCGATATGGGTGCTGGGAGTCAGTACTCAAATGTCCTAATGCTTACAGGCATTTTTTTTTGAAACTTGGAGATTGCTCTTTATTGAAAATAGATTCTTCTCTTACATAATATATCCTGATTCTGTTTTGTTTCCCCCCTTTGCTCCTCCCAGTTCCTTCTCACCTCTCCTTTCATCTGGACCCATTCCCCTTCTGTCTTTCATTAAGAAAGAACAGACTTCTGAGAGGTAATAATAATATATAACAAAATAAAATATGAGATAAAAGAAAACTAGCAAACTGAAGTTGGACAAGGCAAACCAAATATAAAAGAAAGGGCTTAAGAGAAAGCCCAAGAATCAGAGACCCACTGTTTCACACATTCAGGGATTTCATAAAACCACTAAATTGGAAGTCATAATATGTACACAGAGGACTTTGTGTAAGCCCTGTACAGGCCTCTGTGAATTCATGTGAGCCTTGGTCATGTTGATTTAGAGGGTTTTATTTTCTTTATGTCCTCCGTCTTCTCTGGCTCTTGCACTGTTTCTCCTTAGAGTTCTAAAGAAAGTGATTTGATCGAGACATCCCATTTAGGGTGAGTGTACCATGGTCTTTCATTCTCTGCATATTGTCTGCTGTGGGTCTGTCTCTTTGCTCCCATCTACTTTGGGAGGAAGCTTCTCTGATGTTGGCTGAATAAGGCAATGATCTACGAGTATAGCAAAACATTATTGGAGTCATTTTTATCACTGTTTTTGTTTGTTTGTTTTAATTTTATTTTAGACCAGTCATATTCAGTTTTACCCTAGGGCCCTGGGTTATGTAATCTCTGATGCTTGGTTCTCCAGGAAGTATCATGTGTGGGTTCCATCTCCTAGTGTACCTAAGTCCGATCACACATTGCTGGGTTACCCCTACAGCTTTGTGCCACCCTTGTTCTAGCTTATCTTGCAGACAGGACACTGGTGCAGATTAAAGAGGTTGTGACAATCTTGGTCTTCAAGTTTCTCTTTCAGTAGTGGTTTATGGCATTTTGATCCACTGAGTTATTTCCCTATCCTCAAAGAAGCTAATCCTGGAATGATTTAAAGCTAGAATCTAGAAGTTGACTACTAATAAGCTTCCTTACCTTTCAAATTTATTTCAAACCCTTTAGACTAAAATTAGAAAAGCATCGTGAAATAGATACAAAATGCAAAAAAAAAGCAGGAAGTGAAAACCTGAAAAATTAAAATTAATCTTAACACACAAGGATAATTCCAGAGATGAGTTAATATCTCTCTCTATACATCTGAATCCACATAATATTTTTACCCAAATGCATTGTTCAGAGGATACTATTTTGCTCCCAAAATGTTTACATTAGGACATTGTCCTGTAAAGCATCTATAGCAAATAATGATTATTTTGTGAGTTTCTGTGTGCACATATTCATATATTTGTATACATGTCTACTTGAGCATGTGTATGTGCATAAATTCGAAGGCCAGAGGTGAGTGTCTTCCTCTATCATTCTTCATCCTGTTATTATGCTTTAAACATTTATGTTTTTTTTTAAATCTGGATGTGTGCACCTATGTGAGTTTATTTGCAACATATGCATACAGTGTCCATGGAGGCCAACAGAGGTCAGATCCTGTTAGAACTAGAGTTACAGGAAGTTGTGGGAACTAGAAACTGACCTGCAAGAGCAGACATGCCTTAACCTCTGAACCATCGAATTAGTTCCTCCACCTTAGTTTTGGAGGCAATGTCTCTCATTGAATCTGGAGCTCTCCAATTTAGATATACTGGCTGGCTAGTGGCCCCGCCCCACCCATGAGTGTCCCAAAATCCTCCAGTGTTCCCCCCTCCCACCCTGGGATTACAACCTGCACTGCCATGCCCAGCCCTTTTTTTAGAACCCAGTTTTAAGGGCTCAAACTTAGGTCCCCATGATTATAGAGCAGTCAGTGTACTTGACAAAAGTCGCATCTCAGCTCAGATAATGATTCCCCACAACCTCATTTGTAGTGAATGTGAGGGTACCTCATGGCCTATACTGAAGCTTTAATTGACTATCGCCTGTTTGAGGGTAGATTTATATTTTTTTTTAAATAATAAGCATGGACCAATGTCCTTGTTTATAAGTCTTTGTAAATACTGTACTCTTTCATCAATATTGATAGGCAAGACAAAAGGTCTAAATATCACTGAGCTGGTAGTAATAAAGTGTTGAAAATGTGGAAATAACAGAACTAAAGCACAGTCAAGTCTGAGCTACTATTTTTATCTTAAATTTGTGTGTGCAAATGTGTGTATGATATATGTGTGTGTGTGATATGTTGTATTGGATGTGTGATGTGTGGTATGTATATGACATATGTGTAATTTGTATGTCGCTATATGTGTGCATGTGTTCATAGTATACATTGTGTGTATGATGAATAGATGTGGGCTTTATATGGTATTATGGTATGTGTATGTGCAGGTACGAGGTGTTTGTGTGGTGTTTGTGTTTATAATGTTTCTATGTATATGTGGTATGAATGCAATGTGTGTGGCATGCATGTGTGTATGTGATGTATATGTATATGTGATCTCAGTGTATGTGGTGTGTGTCTAGTGTGTACATATGTTATCTTGTGTGGTCTTTATGTATGTGTGAATGTAATGTATTTGCAGATGATACGTAGGGGAGGCATGCATGCCAGTGCACACCTGGAAGTCAAAAGACACCTCTATGAGCCAGTTCTCTCCTTACACCTTTATGTGATTCTTGGGCATCAGACTTAGGTCACCTTTACCCACTGAGACATCTTGACACTCCAAAGACTATAATATTCCAAAGGGAATATTCTGGAAGCCCAATGTGTCTATTTCTCTCCAGATCCGCTAAGTATAATACAGTCCACAAGCAGTTTCTCTTCTTATGTAGCAATATTTCTCACACTATCTTGGCCAGTGACCAGATTTTTGCTTGTTTCATTTTGATGTCCTTCCAATTTTTCATGGATATATACTTTTGTAAAATAGTATAAAAATGAATGCATAGAAAAAATAAAATAAAAATGATATACACTATACGAGCCTGTGTTTTTTATTACTAGATTCAAGAGTCATAAAATTTCTTTGACAAATTGCTATAAATATTTTAAGAGTGTGCTCTCAATCTCTCCACTCAATTTTTCATGATGGGCCAGTAACTAACACTTTACAGCTCAGCACTGGTGGACCATAATCTGAGCAGCTCTGCTTCAGGGCATATTCTCAAATAAATGCTACAGCTACAGAAGATAATCCAGTGCTTTGGAAGAAACAATGTTCCTAGCAAAGCTATCATAGAAGTGAAAAGTCGGGGCACCGGCAAGATAGTGCAGCAAAAGAACATTTATTAAGGTATGTTCATCCAACTAGACGTTGTGCACCCAGAAGATTGACAGCGCTTACGCAGACACACAGGACAAAAACTCCAAAACTGACATCAGTGGAAGTGAAGGACCCGAAGAGAATTGTATTGTTCTCAGCTTTTGTCTGAAAACAAGGGTTTTTTTCCTTTCTAGCTTTTGCAGTGCATAATGGCTACTGAAGAAGCGAAACTGGTTGGAGTTCAAATTATAAATAACAGTGAGAGCTTAGCTAAGGATGGCCCATCTGTATTAACTTTCTACTGTGGGCTTAGGAAACCTCACAGACGTAAAACCGACATGTGGAGAGGAGAGCTGTGAAATCCTGACTTCAACTCACAACAGCTGTGGCTATCTGCACATGAAAGAGCCAGTTAAATTTCAGCAAGGATGGGTAGCACCTCAAAGGTTCCATACCCTACAGGGAGCGCTCCAATGGGATAAAGAGCCGCTCTCCTTAGGCTTATAGTAGGTTGCTTAGGGACCAGTGGATGTCCAACTACACAGTCATACACATATGGGCATCAGGGATATTAATAACAAAACTAACTAAATAAAAGGAAGACATGAAGCTGGGACACAGAGAGGGTAGAAGTACTGAAGGGGACTCGAGGAAGTTAATGGTGGATGGATACAATTAATGCATATTGTATAAATGTTTAGAACTTTCAAAGAATAAAACACACCAGTTTATTTAAAGAGCATAAAACAAATAAAATATTCTCATAAGTTTTGTGTATTTCCACAAACTTCAGACCTTTAAGACAACATACCCCTGGATACAAACATGTATGAAGGCTGTGACAGGCATGTCTCTGTGAAGGCGACTGGATTCAGGTGACTGATGGGTGGTGGGCATTGGAGGTGACTTTGCCATATTCATATTGGAAACTACAGAACTTCTGTCTAAAATCCTTTCGGCGGCTCTTAAATAAAGACGTCCACACTTATCACATTTACAGAGGGTAAAAGACTGATAAAAAATGATGACACACCAAAGTCTTAATCTCACTACTGAAGGGCACAATTTGTTATTCTTAAAGGAGATTGCAGGCACCCTAAAGGACTGACGCTGTCTGATGAACATCCACATGCCAAGAAGCAGGGGTGAGAAAGAGACCTTCACACCCTCTCTGCTTCTCGCCTACTTATTGATAGGTCCTTAAGGGAAGGAAGAGAGAACACTCCTTCACTTCATTTTTTAGGTCGGCAGTTCAAGCCACTTATGAATGACTAGATGACAGACTCCATTCTTAGTAAAATGTATGCACAACTATGTGTGTACCCAGGAACCTTACAGTGTAGCCTGAATGTCCAAAACAATGTTTCACTGCAAGTTTTTCTTTTTAAAAAATATTTTAAATATTTATTTTCATTCTCTCTCTCCCCTTTCTCTCTCTCTCTCTCTCTCTCTCTCTCTCTCTCTCTCTCTCGTGTGTGTGTGTGTGTATGTAGTCACATTCATGCATGCATGTGTCCATATACATGCTCATGCCTATGGAGACCAGAACAGTGCATCAGATCCTCTCCATCTGTCTGTGACCTGCTCCTCTTTTTGTGATCTGGTACTGGAAGCTAAACTCAGGTCTTTTACAAGTGCAGCATGTGTTCTTAACTGCTGACCCATCTCCCCAGCCTCCTGATGTTTTTCTTTCCATGCTTCAATGAGGTCGAGTGAGGCCGCTGGAGGAAGGCAAAGGCTCCTCATTTGGGGGATTGTTCTGTTAGATTTCTATTTCCGTTCATCACTGGAAGGTACCTAAAGGAGTTGGCTTCATTTCTTTAATTAGAGTTCTAAACAGTTTCTCTGTGGGTTCCTTTGTAGTTGGCTCATCAAATGCAAGGAAGAAAAATGCTAGGGAGTTTTCATTAGGGTGATTCTCCGGTCTCGCTCCAATGTCTTCTAGAAGCCTTTGCTCCCCTCTTGAAATCAAAGGCTGCAGAGATAATACTTCCAAGCCTCTCACTCCCAAACCGCCATCATGCCTGGCAGGATTCTGCAGCATGGGCAGCTCACTTAGCCAGTAACTAGGGAGGGGTGTTTCACTTTTCATTTCTTTAGTTCATTTTTAAATTCTTTTTTCTTTTAATTGATTTGAAACAATTGATTTTTCTGGCCTGAGATCAGAGGAAAGCAAGAAAAATTAAGAGTGATAATGGGGTCAGAGCAAATGAATGAGTTAATTAAATGTACTTGGCTTAGCAGAAATGGACCTTGATGTGGGGAGGGGGCAGAGATAGCTCTGCTCTTTGAACCACTGGGACATCTATTGAGCTCAGTGTCACCATGCTTATGTTTTTATTGGCATTTTGTATTTAAGGAAATAATTAAATCAAGAGAATTAGGATGAGAGAAACAGAGAGTAGGAGTTGATTAATTAGACTGATTTGTCCAAGACTGTTTGGTCATTTTGCCGTTAGGAGAAAACTAAGCATGTAAGTAAGGAAAGAGAAGGAGAAAAATGAAAACGGATATGGAGATGATCCAAAAGTAGCCAAAAGAAGCACAGGAAAGTACACTCTCAGGGTTGCTCTATAAGGAACTGGTAAGAAAATTACAACAGTTAGGGACGGGGAGATGAGTCAGGTAGAAGAATACTTGCTATAGAAGCATGAGAACCTAATTTTTTTAGCCAATACCTATGAGCAAACCTGGATATTGGCATGAATCTGTGTTCCCAGCTCTAGGAAGCTGGAGACAAGTGGATCCCTGGGACTTGCTGGCAAGCCAACTTAGCCAAATTGGCTAACTTTTGGCCAGTGAGAGACCTAGCCTCACAAAACTAAGGTGGATGGTATCCTGAAGAACAGCACCTGAGCTTAACCTCCGGCCTCTACACACGTGAGCCCATGTATTCATGTGTAACTCTATATGCACCAACATACAGATCCCCACATCTCTAAATAAAATTTCAAACAAACCACAGATACCATTTTAAATCAAGGACTGCAAGTCAATTTATTGGAAAGGATGATGAACAGAGGTGACTGGAGTAATAGCTCAGCAGTTAAGAACATGTGCTGTTCTTATTGCCTCCTACAGAGCATCGAGTTTGTTTCTCAGCACCCATACAAATGGCTCTCAACTGCCTGTAAGTCCAGCTCCCGGGGATACGATACTCTTTTCTGCCCTCTGTGGGCACTCACATTCACGTGCATATATACATGTGTACACATATACACATAAATAAAATAATACGAGGATAAACTTCTAAAAATGACCAGCAGTGAGGAAGCTGGCTCAGCAAGAAGGAAGAAGCAGTTGGTTTTATACAGGCACTCATGTTTCCCTCCCAGTGGCCCTCCACTCTCAGCCCCTGGCGCCTTCCACCTTCCAATTTAAATAGGCCAAGCCCAGGTGGATCTCTGTGAGTTCGAGACCAGCCTGGTCTACAGAGCTAGTGCCAGGACAGGCTCCAAAGCCACTGAGAAACCCTGTCTCAAAAAACCAAAAAAATAAATAAATGAATGAATGAATAAATAAGTAAATAAATAAGCCAAGCCTTGCCAGATCTTCAGATATTTGAAAACACTTGATTGTTGAATTTTTATTTAAATATCCCAAGTGTCAAAATGTGCTACTGTGGAATTGTATTTGTCCTTAACTCTAAAGAAAAAGTGAAAGAAGACATGAAAATTAATTCTCGCATTAAATCTTTTTCAGCACATTTCTTTTGCCTTATGGTGTTTTCTTATTTTCAATTTCTGGACCTTTGTTTATGGGAAATTAAAAGTCTTGAGGAACAGATAGCAGGCTATTTATTTCTTCATATGGTGCTTAGTCTCATTGGCATAGACTAGAAATCCAGTTTGATGAAAAACTTGTGTGCTGAAATCAAAATTATTTGGTGATGTTTTCTCTTCACTGCCCACGTCCAAATGGAATAGAACAAAACCTCACATCACATGTGTTTGTGCAGCATGTTATTATAATGGTGAAAAGAAACGAATCTTCCATCTATCCGGTTTGAGACACTTTCTATCTCCAGCTGCCAGCTAAATTCTTTGAAGATTAGATATTGTGTGAAACCCACTTTGAAAGGAAATAGCAAATTGGGTACAGTAGCTAATTTCACTTCTGAACCGACTGGAATTACTAGAGAATTTATTATTACTATTATTATGATTACTATTTGTGTGTGTGTGTGTGTGCACATGTGCATGCCTGCTTGTGGAGGGCAGAAAACAACTTTTAGTATAGTTTATTGTGCATTGCCCATCTTATTTGTAAGTCAGGGTCTCTGATTGACCTGAAACTCATCAAGTAGTCTGAGCTGACTGTCTCCAAAGCCCCGGAGAGCTGCCTATATCTACCATCCCAGCACTGGGATTACATGTACATACCACTGGGACCAGCATATTTTTTTAAATAGGCTTTAAGGGTTAAATTCAGGTTTTCATTCTTCTCGGTCAAGTGTTTTATTGACTGAACAGTTTCTTCAGCACATAAAGATATTTTTAGTTAGGAATCCACAAGTCATTATTGCAAAAGGCCAGGTATGTTTTAAGTATTAAGGTTATATGATCAATTGTCAAGAGCACATAGCAAAAATATTTCAAAGAATTTATATTTACAAATAAAGTACAAAACGTCTATAGGTAGGTCAGAAACAAAAAGAATTTAGTTCAAAGGAAGACAAAGCTTGTCCTCTGATAATGTTGTTAAAACTAAGCAAGTACACTAAAAAGCCTAACAAATTACCTGACAGTAATAATCAGTCCACAGGATCTAAAATCAACACACAAAGAGGGTAAGATTGGTAATAAAGAAACTGTATTGTTTATATAACCTCTTTTTTCCAAGTGTTTATAATAATTTAAGAAATAAAAATTGAAAAACTTAAAAGTAAACCAGGCAAGTCCTCAAGTGGAAGGATCGGAACACCAACCCAGCCACAAAACCTTTGCCCTACAGTTTGTCCTGCCTTCAGATGACTGTGGAACCGGCATAGCTCTGTTCATGCTGTATATAAATAGCCACAAAAAAATGAATGACTGTGATGCAAAACAGCATTTTAAAAGCAGACAGTGGACACAAATAGGCTAAAAGGTTATAGCTGTCTACTGTCTGCATCTCACACACTATACCCAGCCTGTAGAGATGTCCCAGTTTCAAGGCTGTTTTCTATTGTAAGACACTTACTTCACTTAGCATTTGGCCCTCCATCCCACTCAAAATTGTCCAATCCCCACCTTGATGTCTCCATCTTAATACAGGTCATTCCTATTTCTATGATGATTATCTCTTCTAGGATCAAAATCAATTACTAGTCAGATGTTACTGATTCTACCTCTCATCACTGATTGTTGAAAATGGTTTTAATACTGATCTGTTGTTTCATAACTTCCTATGCCTCCAACAGTCTACTAGGACGTACTGAGATTTTTAAAAGCTGAAACTGTAATTCAATTACTCTTTTTTCAAACATTGTTTTTGTCTGTCTTCCTGTAGTAAGCAGAAATATACATGCATATATATATATAATAGATAGATAGATAGATAGATAGATAGATAGATAGATAGATAGATAAATAGATAGACAGACAGACAGACAGACAGATAGATAGATGCATATATCTCTATATTAAATCATATCCTTGAAAACTTATGTTTGCATTTCTCTAAGATTCAGGGCTCTGAACAATTTTCACAAATAAATATTGTGCAAGATAACCTGATTCTTGTAGATGGAAGTTTCTGTCCTGCCCGGTCCTGCAGTCATTCAGTCCCAAAGAAACACACAGAGGCTTATATAACTATAAACTGTGTGGCCTATTGCTTAGGTTTGTTACTACTACCTTTTACAACTTAAATTAGTCCATAATTCTTATCTATGTTTACCCCTGAGACTTGGTACCTTTTCTCAGTAAGGCAGTCTCATCTTGCATCCTCTGTGTCTAGCTGATGACTGCATCTCTGACTTTCCTCTTCCAAGAATTCTTCTAGTCTGGTTTTTCTGCCTAATCTTCCTGCTTGACTACTGGCCAATCAGTGTTTTATTAAACCAATATGAGTGACAAATCCCTACAGTGTACAAGATAATTATCCTACGGCAGATTCTGCATTATCAAATCAGTTATAGTGTTCTGCTTAGAGCAACCCTATAAAAGAAAAAACCCACTTTATTTATTTCTTCATTTATTTATTTTTAGAAACAAGGAAAACATTTTATTTAAATAAAATAAGATTATTCTAGTTAACTCAAAAATAAAATTAGTGCAAGACTAGTTTAAGAAAGCCACTCAAACACTTTCCCAAACTCATCCCTCTCAGTGAACCTCTATAGTTAGAATGGCCAATATGAAGCCATGGAGATTTGCTTGGAACTTTATACTTTCAATTAAAAAATGGTGAAATTGAAGCTAGAACAAAAAAGCTTTTATCCTTGCTTTGTATCGCAAGTCTACCCTCTTCATCACCTAATATACCTCTCTTAGTCTCCTTCCTAAATGTTATACTATAACCACACCCACCACATGGCCCCTTGTTTACACATGCACACGTCAACATTGTAGGCTAAGATCTGCATATGAAGCAGCATGTGTTTTGCTTGTTTTCTTCTGAGTTTGTCAGACCCTAAACTTAGACAACTGTTTTGAAAATAGACTTTTAGAAAGCAACCCAACTATTTCTTTGGCAAAGATCCTGATTCATTTGCAGAAATACTGCCACATTTCCTTCCTGTCCCTAATATTATATCTTCAAAAATATGCTTCCTTTCTTAGTGTTATTATGAATGCTATTTGATTTCAGGAAGTGTGTGCCAGAAGGAAGTGGGTGTCTAAAAATGAGAGGAACTGCTAGATGACAGGTATTTAGAAATAAGGCTTTCCCAAATACTTACAGAACAAGGGCAGGTGCATTTCAAAGCTTTATGACAAATGGATGACCAGATGCCGTTTGGACCACTTTGCCAAAATAAATGTATTTTAGAAGAGACAGTGTGATTGAGTTAGGTTGGGTGACCTCTTACCCGTTGTCTTGAAATGAGAGATCTTGAATTTGACAGTCTTGCTCAGACAAGTTCCACAAAAGGACAATCAAAGGCTGCACCCAGCAGAATACAAATAAGTGGCAGGTAGGTAAAATTGACATATGTCTACTGTGTTGTCATTTTAAGAGCATATATTCTGTACTTGCAATTTCCCTGGGCTTTCAGCTATTTATACAATTAATCAAATGTACCAACTAGGTGAATGATGACTCGTCTTGTTCAGGCAAGGTGGAAATAGGTGCTAGGCTATCCTGTAGACACACATTCCAAAGGACATCTTCTGGAATTCCTTTATGTTGATGCATAGCACTGGTGATATGTGTCTAATGCCAAGAATCTTTTCTATCTTATCATCTACTTATCAAATATCTGACTAAATTCTTTTGATATTCTCATTGATCAACTCTAAATCTTAAAAACAGAAAGAACTGTGAACAACTAGAGGGAACACAATTTTTCTTAGGGCATATGCTGAAGCAAACTACTGTTTTGCTAAGATAAGAAAGATCAGCAGGGGTGAGACTATGGGTTCCTACAAAATTCTCTCTTCACCTCATATTTGGAAGGATGAGGAGACTGAGAAGTGGAGAGAGAAAGGAAGAGTGGACCAATTCTAGATCATTACCATAAACACTGCAGAATCCATACCTCTCCCATTCAGAGGTCATTGGTGTAGAACTCCAGATTACTTGGCCATTGAAAAGGGCCTCTGACCAGTAGGTCAATTACCTGTTATTCTTTTACATCTCAACCCAACTCAAATGTTCTGTTTCAAATGGATCCCTTTCTTATTTTAAGTTTGATGAAATTAAGATCCAGATATTGACTTACTCCAAAATTCCACAGGACCTTTGTAATAACTGCACAGAGATTCAAGTACAGGCATCAGGCCTCGGCCTCAGTTTCTAGTTAATCCTCTTCTGCTATCCCCTGTTTTCAGTCTTGATTGCTTTCCCACTAGAGGCGGGAAATAAGTTATTAATAATGCCCCCCCAAATTAGAGATTTTAGCAGGGTCCTATAATAGTGAAGGGAGAAGGTAAAGAGCTGCCAGCCTCTCTGTAAGCAGCTTGCTTCTGAGGAGAAAAACATCTGGCTGCAGGTGTGCTTTAGGTTGTATTCTGTGCTGGTTCTATATTTTTTCTCCTTACATCATTTCATTATAATTCTAAAAGAAGTAAAAACTGTCAGAGGGGTAAAATGACCTGCATTGTATAGCCCAAGAAATAGGCTAATGGTGAAGGTCACACACAGTCCTAAATGGGCCTGAGAAGAGAACCCATGTGACTTAAATCTAGCCTTCTACATTTTGCACTGCCCCCCCCCCTGGGGTTTGGTATGTGCCTGTCACCATGGTATATTCTTGCGTTCCAGTCTTCTGAAATAAGCAAATACTGACCTCTGGATTTCCCAAGACAGGAATACAGATGCCTCCTATTGATTCTATCTCTCCACTGTGTCTCCTTGAAGCCTTCAGCAAGTTTTCTGTACAAGAAACGTTTCTGTCAGGCAGATTTCTGTTTTCTAGAGAAAAGTTAGCCTTTCCACAGGCCACTGCCTCCTCTTCAAAATGTGTAGTAAATCTGAAACTGTCCAGACCACGGCGATGGAAGAGGTACCCTTCTTCAATGCTTTCAAATTCCTTGTTCAGTCTGATACAATTCAGGCCACAGTTCCAGACCCTTTGTCCAGTGCAAAGGAAGATGAGTCATGCTAGGTATTTTTATGTCAGATTAAATTTCACAAAGTTGAAGCAGTACACGCAGGCAATGACTAGTATTTAAAATAGTTTAAGTATAAATCATCATGAAGAGATAAAAACAATAAGTACACTCTATTCTTGTTGGTGACATTCTTGCATATCTTAACCATGGCTAGCAAGATAGTTCAGTGGGTAAAGTGCTTGAACAGAAGCATGAGGTTGTGAGAGCAAATCCCCAGAATCCAAATGAATGTGGGACGGGTAGCATGCTGTTCACCACATTGCCCCTATGGCAAGATGAGAAATAGAAACTGGATAGTCCTTGGAGCTTGTAAGGTAGCTAGACTGGCCTACATAGCTGCACATAGCAGCAGGAGACCTTGTCACAAACAAGGTGAAGGCTAGTACAGATATCAAAGTTTGCCCAATGACCACAATTCCCAGATGAAGACACACACACACACACACACACACAGAGAGAGAGAGAGAGAGAGAGAGAGAGAGAGAGAGAGAGAGAGAGACATTTCTTACCATTGCCTTTTTATTTCCCATTTAATTGACATTATATTTTCCTGACAGTGCTGTGTACATGCAACAATTATAAAAAACATAGTGTTCTGTAGCTATTTCCACCTAAGCAAAATATCTCCTTCTGGACAGAGAAGGTGGTACCTAAGAAACTAAGGAACCTAGGAAATCTCTCTGAAAGCTCCAAAGGATGTCATAAAGTATTCTATGTGAATAGAAACAGACAGACTATACTATTTTATTAAGGCTTCATTTTTTTCACTTTGCACTCTCTGCCTCACTGCTCTATCTCCCCTCTCTCTTTCTCTTCTACTTCCTTTCTCTCCAACTTCCTCTACTGTGGAGGAACACTGTGGCTTTACCATCTTCTTGCTGTCCCCTTTTGTACCCTTTTTTCTCTTGTGTATGACTCATTTTCTCTTAAATAATAGAGCAATGTTTCAGGTAATATGTTTCAGTGAATTGCCTCTTCTATGTCTCACCTGAGAAATGTATTTTGAGTTTAGTTATTAGGTTAAGGCTTTTCTAGAGATTAATCATCCTGGGATGTAGGAACTGAATGCAGGTGAGACTATGCCCATAAGGACAATGACTAGAATGAGCAAGTTCATTATAAGGTAGATTCTTGGCCAGAGGTTGAACATATGGGCACCATGCTATCGGCCAAGGAAAAAAAGCATCTGGAAATGTATAAATATACGTCTAGTAAGGAAAGACCTACATTCATATCAACTCGAACCCCAGCATAGGAAAACTACAGCTCATAGCTTTTGTCCAAAATGGGCTTCAAGTTTCAAACAAACCAAAAGAACACCACAGTTAGAGTGAATGGCAGAGCAGTGCTGTTATTCAATGACAATGAAGACAAAATGTTTTCAAAGAACGAAGCCATTATTGGAAATTTGAATATATATATAGTATCAACCTTAATAAATAGTAGTAGCATACCTTTTTAAGGAAAATAGAATAATAAGAAAGAGGAGCTAGAGAGATATCTCCATGGTTAAAACAGTTTCTGGCCTTTCAGAGCACCAGAGTTCACTTCCCAGCACTCACATGGGGCAGTGCACAGCTGTGTGTAACTCAAGATTCAGGAGATTTGACACCTTCTTCTGGTCTTCACTGGTACTTGTGAGCACACACACACAGAACCTACCCACAGTTTTTGTGTGAAGCAGTAAATCTTAAAAGTTACTAACTGAGAGAGGAATTTTAACAAATAGCAGTAAAAAAAAATATTCAGAAAAGCAGAGAATAGTCTATGCAAGAGTAATAGTGCCCAAACTTATGAACTCAAAATGTTTGCTAGCCAACTTTTGCCTACAGTGAGGATGGGTGCATTAGAATGTTAAAACCTGACCTGGGTAATTTTCTCTGATGTTATATGTTCATCAAATGTTATTTGTCCAATTTGATTTGACACCTTTGTTTAGATTTGCCAAGAAGTCAATCTTTGAAGCAAATTTAACAGAACAGTCTAAAAAGGAAGATAATAGAGAGATTAATCTTTTGTGTCTTTGTTTAATAATGAGGATAATGAGGAGGAAGAAGGGGATGATGATGGTAATAACTGAGGGATGATGAGTTTAAGATGCCAACGCACAATTAATACCACATACGTGCCAAACTAATACAGTGCCTAAGGAGTTTGGGAGCACACAAAGAGAATGGCCCCAGTGAAGTCATCTTGGAATGGCTAATTCCCTTTTTCTGTGTTGTGTTTATAATATTATCTTTGTTGTTTTTGTTCTTTTACTTAATGGGCATAATGGTCCCATTATTGATAGGGTATGGTGTAACCACATAAGTAATAATATAAGAATGATTTTCTGGACTAAACTTTAATCAAAGCTATCCACAGTGGTGAAATTACTTCTTTCAAAACTCTTTATGCTTTTTGAATGCAATTGGCTTTTCCACCTTCAGCATTTCTTTTGATTCTGTTTGGATGATTAGCTTAAATTTTATTCTTATTATGCAATTATTCTGATAACAATTAGAAAAATCTGCGAAGCGTTTCCTTTTTCAAGGAGTAAGTTATAAACATTTCTGACCAAAAGTGCTACAAAATGAATCTATTGTTTCCTGGCGATCTATGTGCAACCGACAATAAACACAAATTCAAACAATTTGTGGAAAGTTCTGACATTATTTTTTATGTCTCTGATCCATTTTTAAGATATTCTTTCTGGAAGATCACTCTTTTGTCCCCACACTTGCTTTTCAAGATGCTCGAGGCTACAAATGAAATAACACAGTGGATATTGCCTGCAGCAAGTTACCGTTTGGGGGTCCCACCCATATTTTGAAGCGGGAATCACTGCAGTAGTTTCAATAACTGCCTAGGAACTGCAGGTCTCAGAACTGAGCCAGCGTCAAAAAAGACCAGAAAACATAATCCTGGGTTCACCCTCCAGATTTCCTGATACTGTAGGTTTGAAATAAGGCTGGAAAACTCATGTTTCTTCTCTCTTCTTTTCCTATTGCTATGGATACTCAATGATTTTTATCTAGTGTCTATTACAAAAGTTATAAAACTGAATGTGATAATCATGATACTTTGGGATTAATGTTTTAGTAAATGCCATATGATTCTTGATGCTTCAGGTTTGACAATAAAACTGTGCACTTACACTTTTTATTTCAGATGGATAGGAATTTAGAAAAAAAAAGCTAGCAACTGCCCAGAGTCTTGTTCCCTTCTAGTAAGTTTCCAGATTCACAGGACTGCTGGCAGGAAGACTGACCCATGTCTTGGTCAATACAAGTCATTCATCTCCTCTCATCCAGATGCACACCATTGGATCCCCTCCTTTCTCTCCTATAGCACATCATCTCATCCCACACATTCAAACTCCTCCAATCTTTTCTAGTTCCCTTCCTGTTGCTGTGGTAAAACACTCTTACCAAACCCAACTTGAAAGAGTAAATAATTTTTTCTGGCCTTTACTTCCTGGTTACAATCCATCATTAACAAAAGTCAGGTCAGAAACTCCCAGCAACCTGAAAGAAGGAACTATGGAAGAATGACCTGTTGCTTCTAGCTATGGCTTACTTTCTTACAGGCTCACCCTTGGCCAGTCTTATCCTGTAGTTCAGGACTACCTGCCCAAGGTATGATGTAACCCACAGTGGGCTCAGCCCTCCTACACCAGTTAATAATAATAGTAATGAAAAGACCACAGACAAGCCCTCAAGTCAGTCTGATCTAGAAAAGGCTGTACTATCCGATGACTCTAGGCTGTGTCAAGTTGATAAGACTACAGCATACCATGTGATCCTAAACAATCCTACCCATCCCTTCCACTCATACAATCCCACCCTTCCCATCTATTCTATACCATACCATGAGGACATAGCCTATGGAAAAGAATTTGCAGATGCTTGTGTCTCCTGTGCAATCTTTTTAAAACTGACACATAACCTCTGCTTATTCTACTATATACATTAAGAAATTTGTAGATGATGCCTGGTATCAAACTATAGCAACCACAGGCAGAGTATTAATATTGTATTAATTGTTCATGGGATAGTGAAAAGGAAAGCGATCTTTGATCCCTTTTTTTTTCCCCCAACAGTTTTTTGTTTACAATTGTGGCATGCTTTCAGGAAGAAACCTTGAACAGTGAGTGAACACTAAGCCTCCAAAGACGCTCAGAGGCTCGGGGGGGGGGGTGCATTTTATCAATGGTGTTTTTATTTTTAACTATAATCTCCAATCTGGCTCTTCTTACCTTCAAAATGGCTTATTCTCTGCAGCTTTCTTCAGAGTTTTCCTCTGACTCTATTCAGTAACTGGTGCTGCCACCTTCTGCCTCGCGACTGAAAACGTATGTTTGAACCCTTGTTTTGGTGTAGAATGCTTATGTACTCCCTAAGTATTTATTTTAGCATTCTTTTCCCATGATTTATCTTTCTCCCTAGGGCCCCTTCTTTCAAATGCCACTTCCTTCTTCCTGTTAGCACATTTCTGTACAGAGCTCCTGCACGCTAATCACAGACCTCAGCGTTTTGGAAGCTCTGTCCCAGTTAAACGCCCTCTCTTCAGGGCTCTAGCGCCATGAGCCAAAGAAAATTGCTTAAGATTGCAAAGTTTTCTGGTGAGTGGGTTGGTTCTCAAAGTCTGTTTCAAAGGAGGCCTCTAAACCCTAGTGCTCAGAGTCTTTGTATAAAACTCATTTAGAAAGTTTCTTTGTTTTAGCTGTCCCTTGTGCCTCGGAAACCCCTTTTGTGTCTGTGAGTTTACAGAGCCCAATAACAGCGAATGAAATAATGTGTGTTCATTTCGCTTTGGATGGAACAATGCACTGTTCAAGCCTGCTGCATGTAGCCAAAAGGTAATCAAGTCCATTCCTATGGTTTTACCCCATAGAGGAAAGCTGAAAGCTGGTTCAATATCTTACCTATTCAAGCGTAACAGCTGGAGCCCTCTTCAAACTCAGGCCACCTCTCTGGACAGATGTGGCCTGCAGCGGACTAAATAGGTCCACCCCTGGATCATTTCTGTTACCAATGGAATGAAACTCTGTGATTAAACAAGTCGGGTTTAAATGCCAAATCTCTGTGACTAGGGTCAAGCTATCTGCCCAGGTAGGGGAAAGTTATGTCTTTAAAGTTAATATAAGTTAAATATTTCAGCTGCTTTTCTCCTGCATGTGACCAAATACCCGACAAGAAGCAACTTGAAGAGGAAATGTTTATTTTAAGGGGAATGCAGTCCATCGTGGTCACAGGAGTGTTAAGCAGGTGGTCACTGTGAAGCTGCAGTCGGAAGACAGCTGACTGCTGGTGCTTTGCTCCTTTTCATTCAGCTCTGAATCTCAGTCCATGAATGATTCTGCTCCTATTTAGGGTGAGGTTTTCTACCTCAGTTAGCTGACTTAGAAGCACTCTCTCATGTTCTCTTGGTGAGCCCAAGTCCTATCAACTTACACTCATAATAAACCACCATTTTCTCCAGCTTACAAACTGGTAGCCAGGATGGCTTTGAAGAACTTTTAAAAAGATTTTTCCCACACTAGTCTCAGACTTTCAAGAGGAAAATGGAGAAGTAGGCAGAGACTGGGCAAGAAAGATTAATTTCTATGATCATATCCACTGTTCCGATGGGAGCGTCAGCTAGATCTTGTACATGGGCAACAGAAGCTCTGTGCCTCAATTTCAGCATTCAGAATAGACTAGTCCTCCCTCCTATGACTAACGGTGACAGTTCAATGACAGGTTTGAAGTGACCCACTGATCACAGTGGCAAACAGATAATAACACTCAATCAATAGTGACTCTCGTGGTGATCAATATATTATTGACATCATTACCCCAGAGCTGGTTGAGAGGGTGACATACCTGTCAATATGACCTTCTTAGCCCAACCTCCACTCTGCAGTTGTATGACATTTTAAAAAGTACTCAAACCCTGAAGCCTTCAGACTACAAAAGGTGGTTGAATTTGTGACTATCAGTTTTAAATCACCCCTTAAGAAATAGTGACTTAGACGTCTTCCAGATCCAGCTGCAAAGCCAGCAGTGGCTGGTGGTTTGAGCACTATGTTGGCATTGGAGGAGAACCTGCCATTCAGTTTATCCCAAAGCTCTTTTTATTTTTACCCTTGTTTAAAAAAAAAAGTCTTCTGGATCATATATGACATCCAATCCTGCGTTATTAACTAGAAACTAAATGAGCACTCCAGAAATTTAATTGAAAGTGATCCTCTGAATGTTAATAAGCCCCTGGTCAGGAGGGAGATTGATGTTCCCAGCTGCAAATCCAGCCTTGAGGAAGAGTCTCTGAAGGCCTTGTCACCAGAGCCAGCTAAGCTCCTGTTTATCGCTGATACTTTCCTTGCAGGCTTGCTTCTAGAAGCTCTCCCAGACACCCACCTGCTCCCCAAATTTGCTAAATCAAATTTCCTCTAGAGGCCCTTACCCCCTGGCTCCACAGCAAATCAAATACCATGCCAAAAGCATACTGTTGTTACTCAAATGAAAACCTAAATTCCTCTGGATGAGGTTTCAAAAAAATTAAAAGGATAATGCTTAGAAAATGGGACTCAGACATATAATGTTTTTTGCATATAGAAAACACAGAAAGACATACAAATCTTTTTTTAATTTATTTATTTATTGAAGATTTCTGCCTCCTCCCCCCACTGCCTCCCATTTCCCTTCCCCTCCCCCAAACAAGTCTCCCTCCCTCATCAGCCCAAAGAACAATCAGGGTTCCCTGCCCTGTGGGAAGTCCAAGGACCACCCACCTCCTTCCAGGTCTAGAGTGAGCATCCAAACTGCCTAGGCTCCCACAAAACCAGTACGTGCAGTAGGATCAAAACCCAGTGCCATTGTTCTTCAGTTCTCAGTAGTCCTCATTGTCCGCTATGTTCAGTGAGTCCGGTTTTATCCCATGCTTTTTCAGACCCAGGCCAGCTGGCATTGGTGAGTTCCCCATAGAACATCCCCGTTGTCTCAGTGTGTGGGTGCACCCCTTGAGGTCCTGAGTTCCTTGCTCGTGCTCTCTCTCCTTGGAATTTCAGTCTGGTGCTCCAATGTGGACCTTGGAATTTCAGTCTGGTGCTCCAATGTGGGTCTCTGTCTCTGTCTCCTTTCATCGAATGATGAAGGTTAATATGTTTTTCTTTGGGTTCACCTTCTTCTTTAGCTTCTTTAGGATCATGAATTATAGGCTCAATGTCCTTTATTTATTGCTAGAAACCAATTATGAGTGAGTACATCCCATGTTCCTCTTTTTGGGTCTGGCTTACCTCACTCAGGATAGTATTTTCTATTTCTGTCTATTTGCATGCAAAGTTCAAGAAGTCATTTTCTTTGAGAAATAATGTTTATAAAAACAAACTAGAGGTTCTTGTTCCAAACATACTTAAAAATTGGATGGGCCAAAAGGGAAGACTGTGGGAAATTAGTATCTAGAAATAAAGATGTATATATGGAGACAGACAGGCAGATCATTGGACAGATGGCATGCTTTGCTAAATAAACTGAAGCAATTCAGTTACATAGACAAAAATCCAACTTTGCTTTTGTTTGTTTTTTTCTCTGTTAGTTGTCCACTGCCCTGCCCAATTAAAATGTAACATAGGCTGGACACTGTCTTTTAAGCTTCAAAGGGTTTTATTTTTATACTGGTACAGATGAATGTAAGATTTCATAGACTTTCTCTTCAGCTCTGGTGCTGGACCCCAGGAGTTCATGTGTCTAGGCACATGCTCTACCACCAAGCTATATTCCCCAGTCCCTAGTTCTTGACTTTCATAGATCATTAGATATTTTCCCTGTTAATAAAGGTAGAATAAAATAATGAAGAGATAAAGAGCCAGGTGTGGTGGCACACACTTTTAATCCCAGCACTCAGGAAAATGTCACAGCTTCTGCCATGCACTATATACTATGT
>NC_022013.1:6224881-6250911 GCF_000317375.1 Microtus ochrogaster | reverse complement strand
TGAGGGCAAGAGTTTAGACATTGAGCAAGCCATGCTGGGGAGGGGGGCAGACAAACAAAACAAAACAAAACAAAACAAAAAAAAAAAAAAAAAAAAAAAAAAAACCAAACTAGAGAGAGAACTGGAAGAGATGACTGGATTTGTGGATCAGTCTAGGGTGATGTGTAAACCTAGTGCAATGGAAACACTCTGGAATCTTTGAGGATGACCCTAACGAGGCTCCTAGTAATGGAGGATACAGAGCCTAAACTGGCCATTTGTGTAACCAGACTAGGCTTTCAGTAGTGGGACTGATCATTAACCTAGCCACAACCTTCAACCTCTAATTTGTTCTGCCTGCAAGATATGCTGGGGAAATGGTGGCACGGAAATTGTGGGAGTGGCCAACCAGTGGCTGGTCCAACTTGAGACCCACACCACAAGAGAGAGCCCATGCCTGACACTACAAGAACATGGCTCACAGACATCAAGTAGGCAGAGCTCATGGGGGCTCATAAAGACTGAAGAGAAAATCATGGAGCCTGCATGGGTCTGAGCTAGGTTCTCTGCATACATATGATGGCCATGTAGTTTGGTGTTTTTGCAGGACTCCTAAGAGTGGAAGTGGGGGTTGTCTCTGACTCTTTTGGCTAATCTTGGGACCCTTTTCCTTCTACTGTGTTCTCTTGTCCAGACTTGAAATAATGAGGGGATGTGCCTAGTCATATTGTATCTTGTTATGCCATGCTCATTTGATATCCCTGGGAAGCCTGCTCTTTTCTGAAGGAAAATGAAAGAGAAATGGATCTGGGGGACAGATGAGATAGGAGAAAGGGACTGGGAGGAGTGGAGGGAGAGGCAACTGCAGTCAGGATATAAAATATGAGAGAAGAATAAATAATACCAATAAAACACAAGATGTATAAAAGGCTCAAGAGTCAGCTCAGTCAGTGAAGTACCTATCATGTATGTATGAGAAACTCAATTTGGATACACAGTACTTATGTAAAAAAAAAGCTAAGCAAATAATGACTGTGTCTATAACCCTAGTGCTAGTGCTAGACGGAGATCCCTGGAGCTCATTGGCTAGCTAACCTCATCAAGTTAACAAGGATTAGATTCAGCGATAGACGCTATCTCAAAAAATAAAGTGTGGACCAGTTAAAGAAGATGCCTGACTTTGACCTCTGGCCTCCACATGCATGCACACATGTGTATACACCCACATGGGTATGGACATAAATCACACACACACACACACATACATGCACAAACACACACAAATACAAAAGCAAATAAAATCATGTGCAAAGACAAAGATAGACTGAATTATTCAAACTATATTTTAATATATGAAAGGAAAGTTTCTTTTACCAGAGACTTGTCTTGCAGGATATGTACTCATATTTTGATTTTGAGCATAACTCTTTATAAAATATTTACAAAACCAAACATACCATGGTTTTTCTTCCTCCATTGCAATTAAAAAGATTGGTGCTTGAGTTAAATCATGATGACGTACAGGAACTGGAGAGATGGCTGAGTGGATAGAGAACTCGCCATGCAAGTTTGAGGACCTGAGTTCAAAACCACCAAAATTTCCAGAAACCCAGCCCCATTTAACATCAACACTTTGTGGTTAGATGCAGGTAGAGACAAAAACATTCCTGGAAACCCATGAGCCAGCTAGCCTGGATCTTGTGATAAAACAAGAAAGAGATTGCCTCTCATGCCTCTCAAACAAGATAGAAGGTAAGGACCCACATCTGAGATGTCCTCTGACACACTCACACACATGAACAAGTACACACACACACACACAAACACACACATCCAGACAGTGCTAGCAGCATGCCCAATGACTTTAATAGTTGAATTTACATTCTATTTTTCCATAATTGAACTAAAATACCATTTAAACAAAGTAAACATTTCTAATTGGTATAGAACAAATACGTCTACATAAAAAAGGAAATGCTGAGGCTATTGAACTACTTACTGGAACATCATGCTACTGGGTTACTTATGCTGAAAATGTCGATTCCACAGTGGCTCTATGGAAAACTGAATTATCTCTATGACAGAGGGTTAAAAGCATTCTACTGTTCATATGAGAATGTGCAACATAGGGAAAGTTGAACGAGATGGTATTGTAAAGCAAAAATTCTTCTCCAGTATTGCTTGCCTTAAGGAGCTGAACACCAGCATGAGATTTCTGGGTTGTCTCAGACATTTGGCGTGCTGGCTCAGCTTTGCCTAACTGCACTGCAGAAGCACTGTGATCAAACAAGTTCTTTTCAATAATTCTTGTATACTGACTCTCTAAACAGGTTATCAACAACAACAAAAAAGGAAAAGAAGATGCTGGTCATCTTGGTGGCTAAAAAGCCTTGCATAAATCTGATGTTCAATTCCCACACTGGCATGGTGGCTCACAATTATCCATAACTCAGGGTGGATCTGAAACCATGTTCTGATATCTGTAAGCACTAGGGATGCACTTGGTGCACAAACATACATGCAGACAAAACATTGATACATATTAAATTAATAAGTAAGTATTCAATATATCAGCATATTACTTATCATTTTATATTTGTGAATATATTATTTTTTGTGAATATATTATAATTGCATAATTTTCCTCTTCATATTTTCTGCCTCTGAGCACCCTAATACTAATGAAAAAAGATGCTATAAATTCAAATATTTTTTTAAAAAGAAGAGCAGTTCTATTTTTTAAATGCTTGCCATGTTGGATTAGGGGAGGTTTGGAAATGCTGGGAAGATGAGTCCATGAGAAAAGTGCTTGGTATATAAACATGAGAACCCAGTTAAAACCCAACATGGTGATTAGCTCCTAAAACCTGATCATTGCAAGGCAGAGACAGAAGGAGCCCTGGGAAATGTCCAACCAACCTAGGCAAACAGTGAGTTCCAGGTTTGCTGAGAGATCCTGCCCCAAAAGGCAACTGAAGATTACTAATGTCAATCTTTGGGCTACATACACACACACACACACACACACACACACACACACACACACACACACACACAGTTACACACTCACACATACATGCACACACACACAATGGGTGAAAAGTATATTGCAGCTTAAAGTGTCACACTCAGGAAAATGAATGAATCACACCTGTTTTCTGGCACTTAATAGCCAAACAAGCAAACATGAAGGTATTTTTTCATGTAAAGGAACAATAATAGTGTCTATTCTAGAAGGCTGTTGAAAGGGATTTTTTTAAGAAACATACTTGCTGCAGTCCATCTGATAAGTGAGCATGCTCGGTGAACACTAGCCATCTTCATTATGATCCAAACCCAGTCAAGAGAAAGTAGACTGGAGTGATTTAGCCCTTTCTGCAATTGTTCTGAGTGAACAAACTCTCTTCTCGATATCCTTCTAGGAAAGGATGAGTTGAACTTTCCATGAGCTCACGGAACTGGTTGACACAAGCCTTGGCCATCCACAGTCCAAGGATGGACCAGGGCCAGTTGGCTTGGGTGCTGTCCATTTTACTTAATAAGATGCTCTTGAAAACAAAACCTCTCAGGGTTCAAAAGTATCAAGTTTGGAAACTTAGTAGTCTTAGGCTATCTGTTCAATATGTCATATCTTTCTTAAGGGAAGTTAGGGGGTATTGATAGTCAAGAAATTGGTACAAGTCCTATAATATATCATCTAATACGAAATCACTCTGCCAGAGCTAAGGGCATCTCCACTGAGGCTTGCCCTATCCAAGCCCCAGTGCACTTTAACCCTTCTTAGCATATAAACATAGAACCTATGTCTCAGTAGCTTAGCCGATAATTTCGCTTGTCACCATTGTGGTATTTCTCATGTACAGAAGTTAGTTGTCCCTTTGATCTTTCTTATCAGATTTTCAGTCAGTTAAAGGGGAAAAACTCAATTATGTTTTTCATTGCTGCCACAGCACTGCTACCTAATGCGGAAAAGACAGCTCTCTAGTTCAACCTAAGTCCTTTCAGTAAGAGGGAAATCATGTCTGATAGTGGAAACCTAGCCAGCTCCTCAGTACTAGTGAAGTCAGGGCTTTTACCAGTAAGATCACTAACAGCAATCTAAATAGTTGTCCTTATATATACAGACAAGTGTAGTTCCGACTTCTCATGAAGGAAACTTCTGTCTTTTTCCCTTATTCTATTTAAAATAATTTTCTTTTCTTACAATGTGTTCTGATTATGCCTTCTCCTTCCCCATCTTCTTCCAGTTCCTCCCCACCTCTCCTCCCATCTGGATCCACACCCTTTCTGTCTCTCCTTAGAAAACAAGCAGGCATCTAGGAAATAATAAATACAATAGCATAAGACCAAATAAAACCAAACAAAACAGAATGAGACATAGCAGGCAGAGCAAAAAGAGCTAAAGAAAAAGCCCAAGACACATATAGATATGGAGACACACACGTACTCTGATGTTTTGGGGATACTTTGAATTTCATGCAAACACAAGTCAGAATCATAATATATACACAAAGGACCTATAAAGTCATAAAAATGTTGTGATACAACATTATTAGACAAAGGACCTCTAAAGATGTCATTGCATTCATTTTGTTATTGTTGTTGGTCATCTGCTGCTGGGCATAGAACATACCCTTACAGGTGGTTTGTATCCCCAGTGAGATTCCATTGGGGAAAACTAATTTTACGTTTGCAAGTGCTTATCAGTTGGGTATAGTTTCTGGATTAGGGATGGGTCCTTGTGTCCACCTCTCTCAGCACTGGGGCCCCATCTGGTGCACATCTGTACACGTACTGTGCATGCTTCCATGGCCTCTGTAAGTTCACCTCTGTGTTGGCTGTGCTGTGTTTAGAAGGTCTTGGTTCCTTGGTGCCTTATATACCCTTCGCCTCTTACACTTTCTATGGTCCTTTTCCACAGAGGTTTCTGAGCTTCAAGGGGAAGGATTTTATAGTGGCATCTCATTTAAGACTGAGTGCTCCATGGTCTCTCTCTCTCTGTCTCTCTCTCTGTCTCTCTCTCTCTCCATAATGTCTGGCTGTGGGTCTATCTATTTGTTCCCTTATATTACAGGAAGAAGCTTCCCTGATGAGGGCTGAGCAAGGCACTGACACAGGAATAGAGCAAAATGTTATCAAGTGTCATTTTATTGCTGTTTTCTCAGCAGAACAGTACTATTTCGTTTCCTCTTGGTCCCCAGCCTCTCCAATCTCAGGTCCTTGGCTACCTGAACAGTGTTGGGTATGGGATCTGGGAGCCATAACTAAACTTCTCTTCACAACAGAGATCATTACAGAAAGCCATCACCAGTCGAAATGCAGAGTTGTGGAATTGAGTCCAGACTGATATACCTACAACCTAATTCCTGCACGTAAGGCTCAGTGATTATTGTCGAAGAGCAGGGTGGAAAGATTGAAAGAGTCACAGAAACAGGAAATTTTCTGTGAGAGCTTTGCTCCTATAAATGTCAGAGAAACTACACCAATGAAGTCTCACTGATACGTCTGCAGAAACATGAGCAGAGAGAGGACAACAGCATACATGTTAATGTAGAAGGGGAAAAGAAAACTCAGCAAGCCACAGATCTAGACAAAGAACTACGGGCAAATAAAGAATGCTGAGAGCAGGAGAAATCGTCTTCCCCGGGGAAGAACATAGCAATTATTTGCTAAATACCAAATGGAAAATCCTGAAAACATACACATGAAACATTAGATGGACTAAACAGGTCACATTTATGTATTTCGGGTTGTGTGTGTGTGTGTGTGTGTGTGTGTGTGTGTGTGTGTGCATGTGTTTATAAAAGAGTCCACTTATTTAAATAAGAACAAGGAGGGAGGAAGGGGAAAGCAGAAATGATGTAATTGTATTATGATCTCAAAAGAATTTAAAGCATTATTTTTAAAAACAGACTCCGTACGTGTATGATCACTGAAGCCTGCTTTGCAGGTGACAACACTGACTCCTAGGCCCGCTGGTGAAAGCTAGTCTATGGAATCAGACCCTTAGCCAAAAACATTAGAAGTGAGATTCGCGACTGAATGACACAGAATAACAGGTCAAGAAGAGCAATTGCATAGCTCACAGATTTTTCTCAGGCAGCTATGGTTCTGTGCACTCTCAAAATTATGCTTTCAAATGCTGGCAGAACAGGGGAAAAAGTCTATTCAAACATTCCCAATGAAAAGGATAAAAGCTTGCACAAAGCCAAATTAGAAATTAAAATTGACCTCATTCCAAATGCTTAATTCAGAAATAGCAAGATCTCTTTCAGAAGTTGTCAGCATTGACAGCGACATCTTTTGTTTATGAGAACACATTGGGAGGGCCCCTGTTGCTTTTCAAAGTATCCTATCCTCAGATCTGCCAGATAAGTAGGGCAGGCATTGAAGAAACTGTAGAATGAATACACACCCTGCCAGAGTCATTGGAAATAGTGGAGTAAAACTTCTTTATTTATATGTGTAAGAAAGTGGTTGTGCATGGAAAAGCTTTACAAAATAATGCAGTCAGGATGGGGCAGGTGACGCTCCATAACACATAAGCTCCAACATTGCTTGGCTCAGGCATTTAGTGTTTCTGTTGTAGCCTAAGAAGTTGCCAAAGTATATGTCTTCTCAGACAGGACTTTGTAGATTTTTGTAATTTCCATCCTGTGACTTTAATTCCTCAAATGTACCTTCCAGGTCAATGTGATTGTATGAAAGTTTGTTGACAGACTAGCAGGGCTCATCATGGCTGCAGCTCAAAAATGGCATCTATTAATTATTCTTAAGCCATATAGAAATGGTGCTATACTCTGAGGGAAGATCTTAGTCAATTAGTATTTGACACATTCATAAAACAGAGGAAGGCAGACAAGAGGGACCAGCAGGCAACTTCCACACAAATGGCTTACATCCCAGGCTTCCTGCTTGCTGTCATTTCGAATGTGAGTTGTCCTCCACAGACTTGTGCGTCTGAGGGCTTCCTCTGCAGATGGTGGCACTGTTTGTGACACTTCCAGCATCAATCACCAAGACAAGAGCCTCACTAGAGGAACTGGATCATAGGAGATGGGAGAGGTATCAAGCCTTGAGAGCTTGTAGTCAGCCTGTTCTCTCTTTCCCCAAAGACAGCAGTGAATAAAGAGTCCCCACAGTGGACTTCCACCCCCACGAAGCCAACTACTATTGTACCTTGCCTGCTGTGCTGGCCTATACCTCATCACACTGCTAGCCTGGCCGAACTCTTCCTCTCTATGCTCTTCAGCTTTAACTGTTCATTTAACAGAATCTAGACTCTCTTGAAAAGAGCGTCTTCTTGAGGAATTAGCTAGATCAGGTTGGTCTGTAGGCACCTCTCTGGGGAATTGTCTTGATTGCTAGTTGAGATCAGAGGATCCAGCCCACTGTGGGTGGTAGCATCCCTTAGGTAAGGGATCCTGAACAGCAAATGGGACGAGGAAGCTAGCTGAGAACAAGTAAGCAAAGGATGTATTTTTTTTTTATTTGAGTGTGGTTATGCTATGATCAGATTCTCAAGTTTCTGTCCTGAGTTTTCTGAAAAGATGGACTGTATGTTGTCTTCTAAACAAATATTTGTTTTTTTTAAATCAAAACAAAATACCAATATTTATCCAGAAAATTCTGTCCACTAACTTGAAGCTTTGGGGCACGGATGGGAGTTCTAAATATTAGAAATTGGAGCAAGACAGTCAGTTCTGAAGATTTCAGAAAATATAAGTGCTCACCTCATCACGAACTTCTTTTTCATTAATTTTAGGGAAATAAGAAACCTGCCTAGCCCGACTGACACCAGAGAGGCTTCATGGAGCAACTGATGGAAACAGAGGTAGAACCCCAGCCAAATAGGAGGAGGAGTTCTGGGAACGCTGCAGAAGAGGGAGAGAAAGGATCGTCGTGGCCTGACGGGTTAAGAACACCACAAGAACACTCATAAGAATCAACTAACCTGGGCTCACAGGGGCTCACAGAGACTGCACTGACAACTGAGAAGCCTGCACAGGACTGGCCTAGGTGCTCTGAGTGTATGTTACAGCTGTGACACTTGGTCCTTTAGTGGGACTTTTAACCATGAGAAAAGCAGATGTCTCTGACTCTTTAACTGACTTGGGGGACCCTTCTCCTCATACTGAGTACCCTTGAGGAGGTGCTTAGTCTTATTGCAACTTGATATGCCATGTTTTGCTGATACTCAACAGTAGACCTGCCCTTTCCTAAATGGAAATGGAGGAGGAGTGGATGGGGGAGGGCAGAAGGGAGGTGGAGGAAGTGACTGGGGGGAGAGGAGGGAGGGAGGGGAAACTGTATCTGGAATATAAAATCAATAAATACATACCTTTATTAAAATAAAATAACAAAAAATCTCATTCTCTTCCAGTATGACTGATTATAATTGTGCCACCACTCTGAGGAATGTCCTCTTTGCTTGTCACTGCAATGCCAAATTATTGAGATTGGCAGATTAACCCCTATTTTCATGGGAATATTTTACATAGAAATTATTAAATGTTTAACAAATCATCTCAAATATTTTAAAAAGTTAAAAAGAAGGAATTATATTAAGGACACTTAAAACTCAAAGGAATTGCAGTAGAATTAATTCGTAACTCAATATGCTGAAAAACTAGGATTGGTCTCATGCAGGATTCCCAACTTTCCTTTCACGATAGCCTGCTTATCTTCAGCCATTGCCTACTTCTCAGACACATATTGCTAGATGTCCAGTCGCTACATCCTGGACCCTAGCCCAGTTTTTATGCTTTCAGTTTCATGTCCTTTATATGCATGCAGATGTGTGTGGGGGGGTATGGTGTGTATTCATGAGCATGGGTGCATGTGTCTGTTCAGGTGCACATGATCATGTGTTCATGTGATTGTGGAAGTCAGAGATCTCCACCTGTTTTTTGAAACAAGTTCTCTCATTGAGTCTGGAGCTCCCCAACTTGGTTAGAGTGACTGGAGAGCAAGACCCAGGGGAGCCTCCCATCTCCATCTCCCCAGCATATATATTACATCAGGTAAGCCCTGCCAAGTCTATTTTTCACCTGAGTGCTGGGTATCCAAATTCTCACACAGAACACTTTGCTGACTGAGGCATCTGCTCAGCCCTACCCTTTGTAATTTCCACTTGTATATAATAACCCTATAGTAAGCCTCAACTATTGCCAATTACTGTTAACTCTCATATCCCTCAGCATCTGAGTTGTGTATTTCAAAATAACCTGTACTTATAGGGTCAATACTGTTAACCAGTGACATAGACGTAGGCTATCTTGGCTCACTGGTGGATTATTTGACCCCTATCTCTAAAGAAACCATGTTGGTTCTGGTAGGAGCAGTCAGAAAACACACAGAGACACTCTTCCTCAAGAGGCATAAGGGCAGGATAGCTGACTGTGGAAGTGGAATAGGCAGGTGGTAGTATAATTCTAAATCTCTCATGTAAGGCCGTCAGGCACTAAATGTCAAGAGAGACACTGAACGTGAAACTGTCTGATGCGTCAGGACTAAGCTGGTAGAAATAACGCCTAAGGATTACTTAGGCAGAAACCTTGTTGTGTCTTGTTCCGCTGTCGTTGCCTTTATAGACACTCAGCCTGAAATCAGCCTCCAATCTAGCCAACAGACACCTCAGGAATTAAAATGTTTTCTTAAAGCAGGCTCCAGTTTTTAATGGAATCTTTAGAGAATATTCTTAATTGAATTAGTAACGCAATGGAACAGTAGTAAAGAGTAACTAAAGGAAAACAGTACATCAATGGATCTCAGGCTAGAAATTTGAGTTGGGTCCTTGGGGAGTCATAAGCCAGGTTGGATGTGTTCTAATGGGAACTCTGTCTGCGTTTAGTGCAATAATGAATTTTATATCCCTTATTTCAAAATTTGCATATGTGTATCACTGGCAAGCCTGATGATAAAACTTTGTCACAAAATCTTTGGTGACATTATGCAGAACATTTAGCCTTTCTAGACCTCAGTTTCCACAGCAATAAAATAAAGAAAGTTGAATTAAATTACCTTGGAGGATCTTCCCAGCTATAAGATTCTACGACTAGCTCACATTTTAAATTTAGCATGCGAGCGTCCCCGTCTTCTGATTATAACCTGAGGCAAAATCATTTTCCTCAGCGTTCATTTTAAATAGCATCCAAGAACCCTTCACTAGATATTGTTTTAAACTAGACTGTCACATTGCCCTGTAGAAATTTCTTGGATTCTATAAAAATCTGTATCTGTCTCAAGCAATAGCCTCCAGCCATCATGTACCACAATGAACACTTAAAATGCATCTACTAGTACAATGAATCTTAACTTTTAGTTTTCATATTGTTATATTTCATGCTTATATTTCATATAAATAGCCATATACGAATAGTGATTCACATAAAGTAGGGTTGTGGGATTACACTATGTGAATGGCAAAGAGCAATCAAAAGTCAATCATACAAGATGAAACAAGAATTAGTATTTGAAAATCACTCTTCATGTGGAATTGCATGGTTCCAGCTTAGATTTTAGGTGACAGCCCATTCTGAAACAATGCAGGGCTCTTCAGAAAAAATAAAAACAAAAGAGGAAGAGAGATTTCTGTGCCAGTTTTGTTTAGTAGAAAAGTAACGAGCGCACCTAACAAATATACAACTATGTTGAGAAAACTGACAATGATCTCTGTGAGGTCAACGTTGATTTCATTTTAAGGAGATCTGGAATCAACTAGGAGACAAGCTTTTGTCGATACTCACAAGGGAGCTTCCATAGTGCTTAACTGAGGTCAGAAGTTCATCCCTAAATGTGGGTGACATCATTTCCTGGAACTGGGTGTGCAGCTAAATAAAAAGGATAATCACCAGCATTCATCTCTCTGTTTCTTGATAACAAATACAGTGTGACCGGCTCCCCCACATCCCTTCCACCATGCTTTCCCTAAGCTTCCTCTAGTTGGCGTCAAAAGAAAACCTTCCTTAAGTTTCCCTTCTCATGCATTTTGTCACAACAGTGAGTCATCAACCAATACAGTCTCTTATTCTATACCTTATCGAAAGACTACAATATTCGTCTAAGATACTTTGCAAAAGCCAAGCAAATCAAATAAATGGAATGCAAAATTCCTTAGTAGTGTTCACTGAATTCGAAATTTGGAGCTGTTACTGCTACTCCCAGCTTTGTCATTGATGGCATTTCCTATTCTAAATTATCATTTGAACTTAACAATGAACTTAACAATAGCCGTAGGAAAGCAAAGCGATTGGTGACACCATGTGTGACCTCAATGTTTTGGGGGGCAGTATTGAAATGCTGGCTACTTCTCTTCATGCAGAATCCAACAAATTATTCTGTCAACTGTAGATATTTTAAAGATTTCTAGAGAAGATTATTTTGACTAATCCTGAAGTCCTGGATTGTTACCTTTTCATCCTCTTTTGAGGGATGGTAGAATGGAACAATCTTGGAGTTCATCTCCCTTTCCAGTTTTGCTGAGATCACACTTGTGTCTCAGCAAATTGCACAATATAGATGATCCTGTGATGAAATTTGAAACTAAGTTAGACTTACAAGAAAATCATCGAATGCTATGACAATTAGATATATCGTTCCTGGGAGACAGAAATAGTCTTCTATGAGGCATAGAACAGCCATAACACCATCTTTGAGAATTTGAAGCCCTTATCTGAAGGATCCAACATTGCCCACTGTCTCCTGTGTAGAATTGTCAGGCTTTTCACATGGTCTGCTGCCTTGCCCAAACACATTTTATTACAAACTAGTCTCTTAATAAACTAATTTCATTGAAATCATAATTAAATTTATATTTTCTTTAAAATATTAACTAGGTTAAATTGTTTACAGGAAAGTTTACTATGCTATTAATGGATGAACATTCAAAATTGAGTTTACTAAGATGAAAGGGTATCATTGACTATCGTAGTCATCTTCTGGTATTCATCTCCAATGATGATTTTTAAGTCTATAATTGTCTTACATTTGGAGAAATAAATAGATGCATTATTTTAGGCAAATATCAACATATTGGCTCAACTATAATGTGGGTTAATGATAGTAATTATTATTCTTTCTCATACAGCCAATTCTTGCACTTCTATTATCTCATTATTAGAGGTCATATAATTTATTCATTTACCCCATTATCTTTCAAATAGGGAAGATAAACTAGACACATAAACAATGTCTTAGTTACTTTCCTATTGATGCTTTAAGACACCATGACCAAGGCAAAATATAAAAGGAAGAGTTTACTTGGGACTTAACAGTTTTAGATGGTTAGAGTCTATGATCATGACAGGGAGCATGGTAGCAGACAAGCATATTGCTGGAGCTTACATTTTACAACACAACCATGAAGAAGAGAGAGGCCAATTCAGAATGGCCTGAGTTGTTGGAACCTCAAAACTGGCTCCCACTGGCATGCATCCTCTAACAAGGCTACACCTCCTAATCATTCTCAAACAGTGTCACCAAAATGTGTGTGTGTGTATGTGTGTGTGTGTGTGTGTGTGTGTGTGTGTAGGCCATTCTCATTCAAAGCAACACAATTAGGTTCATAGCTAGAACTAATTATGCGCCTGAAGCTCTCTGCCATCTTCTGATGCAACAAGAAGTTTGTCAGAAGATGCAGCTTCATGACCTGAAACTTGAACCACATTATTTGAACTACATAAATGTGATTATTCATTATAAATCATGCAGACTCAACTTTGTTGTAGAAAAACAACAAAATGACTATGAGTCTTAAGTTCTTATGTTTGAAAGCCAATGATTTTCATTCAGAATCTTGCTAATGGATTGGAAAGAGAGCTTAGTGGCTAAGAAGAATTCTTCTGCTCTTGAAGAAGGATTGGGTTCAATTTCCAGCACCTCCATGGTAGCTCACAACTACCTGTATGTTTCCTCCCCTGGAATCTAATGCTCTGTTCTGTCTTTCCTAAAGCTCCTAAATACATGTAGTACACATAAAGTTATGCAAGCACAAGTACATATACTACAAATAATAGCAAATAAATGTCTTTTAAAATGAATCTTGCCAATATCAACACATAATTTTAATGTGCTGTTCAACTTCAGTATGGAAATCAAACATTTATGCTATTTCTGTCATAGTCTCTTAGTATCTTGAGTAGTTTTCTCTGCTTGTCATTCATATTTATTATCTCTCTGAAAATGCTTTATAGTAGTCACTCAAATTCATCCAGTATTTGGATATTTTGACAATGTGTGAGTCCCCTCCATATGCTGTCAATGTTAACATTAACACATTCACAGAATACGGAGGGGACTCCCATGTCATCAAAAGAGTTCCACAATACTTAATAATAGAAAATTATAGACTAATAAATAAACAAGTAATATATGTGTGTTAGGTACTTCCCTATTGCTCTGACACAACACCCTGGCCCCTGGAAATTTTTTTAGGAAAAAGGCTATTGTTCTTTTTCTTTTTTCTTTCTTTCTTTCTTTTTTGGCTTACAGTTCCAGAGAGAAAAATGAATGTTCATCATGCAGAGAAAGCATGACAACCAGATCATGAGGCCGGCCAACCACATTTCATAGGTGCACAGGAGGCAGAGAAAGAGAACAGAAAATGGCCCCAGGCTATAAAATATCAAAGGCTGCCCCCAAGTGATGTCCTTCCTACAGCACAGCTTCACCTCCTGCAGGCTTCCAAAGTGCCATTCACATCACTACCACCTAGGATGGAGTGCAGGCATAAGCATGGATGGAAAACATTCCACATTCCAGCTGTGACCCTGTGTGAATATCTAGTTATGCTTAAGTTATCATTTAATAAACAAGCCAGCCAGTTTCTGTGTTGTACTTCTATGTGACCATGTTTTGTTTCTAAGTACTGAAGCAATTTACTAACTAAAAATAATCATTAGTCATATCATATTGATTTTATCTTTAATAATCTATTTTAACAACTTAAATAATCAGCTAAAATTTTATTATGAGCATGAATATTCTTGTTATTGAGACATTCAGTATAAGACAATGGTACCCAATTTTTTGAATATTTTAGATTACTAGAGTTCATGATTTTAAAAATTCTTGCTGGCAGAATAAAATATTTGTCTTTCATAAGACATTTGAAATTATTTCAAGGAATATGAAAATGAATCTTCAACATATCAACACTGAATACTTTTTCATTTTTTTAGCTAAGAAGGATGACCCTTCCCCATTGAGCATATTCCATGAATAAAACATTAATTTTCTTCCCACTGACAACCTGGCCATTATGTGATTATACATCATCCAAAACAAAGTTGAAGCATATTATTTATATCAATATAAGGTGAATTACTGATAATTTTCCACAAGAGGACATTTATATTTCAACTGCTACCTTTATTTTGGTACTAAATTATGGTCTTAATTTCAAGTGGTCTCAGTATCTCTTGGCAAAGAGCTTGTTTCATGCATGAAGATTACAGAGGATTTACCCATCTGTAATATTCCTTTGATAAAAATTTTATGTCTCTTTATTCTTCATTTTTGGCACTTCTCCTGCCTTTCTTTTCTTTCTCACTCCTCTCTCTTTTATCCTTCCTTCATCTTGCCATCCCTCCTTTTTCACCATCTTCATTCTTTTCATTTCTTCGTCCACACTCATTTCTCTCTTTCTTTACCAATAATTAATGATATCATACTATGTAATAAAGTTTGATATAAGGTCAAGGCTGGATAAAGAGTTCAAAGGTTAAATGCCTCCCATGGAGGCTGAAAACCAGAGTTCAGATCGCCAGAACTCATGCACAAGCCCAGTACATGTGGCAGCCCACCTATCACCAGAGGAGACGAAGGAGATCAGAGAACAGGGTGACTAGTGAGATTATCTATGTGAATGAGCTTTAATATTTATTGAGAGACAATGACACAGTGAGTAAGACAGTAAGACAGCAGATGGCTTGATGATGATTCTCTACATTAACCTCAGGCCTCTACATGGAGGCAAACATATTCACATATGCACACACACACACACACACACACACACACAAATGGAAAAATTAAAAAAAACCCAACTTGACAGCACCTGAAAACCTACACTTACGTTGACCTCGGGATTACATACTTTCAGTCACACATTAAGTAAACCTGTACACACATGCACAAATACACATACACACACACACACACACACACACACACACACACACACCACAAATAAATCATTACCTGTCTGTAACAGACATACTCATGCCAACCATAAAATTACAAGCTCCCTGGGGACAGGAAGCCTAGTTGTCAGCTTTATTGTCTATTCTCAGCATATCATAAAGTCCCAATGCAGAAAGAACTAAACACTGATGAGAAGATAAAGTGAATGAATTACTGTTGTTTGGCTTTAATCTCTTTAAATTCTGATTTCCTGGGAGGGAAAAGCATGAAGCCTAACAGGATAAACTTGAAACCTTCGATCCTTTGTTGTCTCTGTATGCCCTAGATAGTAGACACGTTTTTGCTTTATTTTTTCCTTACTTGAGCAAAAAGTAAAATACTCGCCATGACATTGGAGTCTCCTTCTCCATCAGAAGTTATTGCTCTCTAATATGAATCAATTATTTTCTTAGTCTCTGCTAAGCACTGTGCACTTTCTTCTTTTTCCTTTATTTATTAGGCCATCTTGTCTGATCTCATGAAGACCCTCTGAACTGTGAGTCCTATCTGTGTTTTTGTTCTGTATAGCACCTAGCATGGCAGTGTCCACATCATAAATGTTCTAGAATGTTCTCTCTGAAGTGCAAAAGGCTACACTCCTATCAAAAAGTGAATCATTCTACCTCTCTGAAGTGCAAAAGGCTACACTCCTATCAAAAAGCGAATCATTCTACCACACGACCCAGCCAGCATTTTCATAAAAAGCCACATGGGAAATATTTCCAGCTCTAGATGTGGTCCTAATTATCTTGGATTGTCAGCTTGACACAGCCTAGAGTTAGCTGAGAAGAGAGGAGTGTGAACTGGGGATGTTTTAGTCTGTTCTCCATCACTGTGATAAGACACCAGAACAGAAGCAATTTGGGGAGGAAAGGGTTTAACTTACAAGTTTGAATCCCAGTCTATCATGAAGGGAAGTCAGGGCAGGCACTCAAGGCAAAACACTGGAAGCAGAGACTGGAGAACCAAACAGCAGAGAGAAGTGTTGCTTACTAATGTCCTCCCCAAGGCTTACTCCACCTACTTTATTACATCTCCCAGGATCTTATTCTCAGGGCTGACACAGCCCACAGTGTGCTAGGTCCTCCATCCTCAATCATTAATCAAGAAAGGCCACACAAACTTGTTTGCAGACTAGTCTGATGGATGTAATTTCTCAGCTGAGGTTGCCTCTTCCAAGATAACTCTAGATCCTGTAAAGTTGACAAAAACTGATCAGGACAAGAGAAAGCTCAGATCAGATTGGCCTATAAGCATACCTGTGGGGAAATGTCTTGATCATTAATTGATATAGAAAACAAGCCTACTGTGGACTGCACTGTTCCATTGAGCAATTGGACCTCAGCTCTATAAGAAGGTTCACTAACCAGCAAATAACATGGCTGTACGGTTTCTACTTCAAGTTCTTGCTGTAGTCCTCTCCCTACTTCTCTTGGTGATGGACTTGAGATAGGCTGAAAAGATCCTTTCCACGCCTAAGTTGCTTCTGGTCATAGTGTCTCATCACAGCAATAGAATTTCAACAGAGGAGACATACCCTGTCATTGTTATGACTACTCAATATTTGTAGTACATACGTGGTGGTGTCGCATAAGTAAAGGAGCAAGCATGCCTATACACTATTACAACTGCATTTGCAAGTAAGAACAGTCTAATTCTGGGTTTGGTTCCCACACCTAGTTGCTTGCTAACTTTGTACTTTGTCTTGTCTCAGGAGAACCTGCGAACTCTAAGTATGAAACTAAGGGTTGAAATGGAGACACAGAGAGGGAGAGAGAGAATAGTATTATTGAAGAAATCCTTCTCTATTACTTGGAAAACCCTAAGAGGGTGGCCTTCTGGGAATAGGTCAGTAGTTTTATTTGTATATGCAAATTTAATATTATGGTTTGTTTTGCATCTCATTCTGATTTCATGAAACCCTTTCCTACCACTTTGGACTCTCAATTTCCCCTTAAAGCTCTCATCCTCCAAAACCTTAAAAGATAATAAGCAGGATTTCCTGATTAAAGGTAATGGGATTCTAGGGATCCATTTGCAATGATAAAATGAGACAAAATAATCTTATTAGGACCTCTCCCCATCATCTAGATTGATCTGCAATTTTCCAATTATGAAATCTGAATTTTTTGCTTTATCAATCAACCGTATCTCATTTCTTATAACATCCTCTTAAACCAGAAATGAAATTAGTTCCAGGTACTTTCTTAAGGCAAAAAATGGACAAGTATCTAGAAAATATCTTGGCTGAAAAATAAAAGCTTAGGGAGCTGCAAAACACCATGCAATTAACGTGTGAAGTGTATTTAAATGAATATCACCGCCTACTTCTGCTTTAAGCGGTATTTATGCTGAATCAGAAAACACAAACCTGTACTTGTATTTAAATAGAGGAAATTTAAGGTCAACACCTTTGCATACGTTATTGACATGTTGCCAAGCCAAAAATGAGTCAGGCATGATTATAATATATCATTCATGTGTCAAGATTAAAATTGTATTCCATTTATTTGGGGGTCGAGTGTACATGTGGAGGCTAGAAGATAACTTATGGAGCTGTCTTCTTCTCCTGTGTGGGGTTCCAGGGACCAAACTCAGGTGATCAGTCTTGAAGGCAAGCAACCTTACCCCCTGAGTCATTTTGTCAGCCGAGTGATAATTTTATTAGAAGCAGCATTTAGCACCAGTGTTTTCCCTCCTCAGAATTCCTGCCCCAGCGCAATCTGGCTGAGCTGCCCTGAAGTCCAGGAGGCTAAGCAGCATCTCCCCCACTGAGTCCTGGCTCTCAAGTATGCAACTCTTCCCTTTTCTTCTCTTGTCTTTTCTTTCAGGTGTGGGCTGAGTCTAAGTATGCATTCCCTGGAACTTTGGGCTTCCTTACTCTTTCCTACCAGGAGGCTGATCTCAACTAACACAGCTTTTGATCTTTCTCTTCTTCATCCTTCTCCTCTTGGGCAATTGTAGCATTCACAGCTTGCCTGCCAGCGTTTTTCTTCTACATCTAATACAAGGCCCTGGAGCCTCCATTTCAGTCAATTCTGAAAGTTTACTTTTTTCATTAACAAGACTAAACCCCACGAGAGGACCCCAGTTTCCCCAGTATCATGTGGTCACACTTCTGTGATCCCCACAGTATTTCTGCTAAAACTTCTTTTCTTCTTTTTAGTTGTCTAACTGGAAGAGAAAGCAAAGTAATTCCTGCAGTCCTAGGTGGAATCCAAGCCATTTCAGTAGATATGGCAGACAGATCAGCTTCCACCTGAAGCACAGTGGAGCCATCATAACCACGCGAAAGGTATCCTACAGTATTTTCTCACATGTCCCTGAGGCGTCCTAATCGAGAGTCTCTGTTTTCTTTTGCCCATCCTCACTGTTTTAGCTTTTCCTCGCTGATAAATTTAAGAATTGTTATGATTCAAACTTTTACAACTTTGTACATCCTAATTTGTTTACTTTGTTTTTATATTATTACTACCAGAAATTTCTCAGTATAAACATAGCAAGACATCTCAGTGCTTTTCATCTCCTCTTGCCAACTAATGAGGGTACTAATGCTGATAGAAATCAAGAATCTGTTTACAAATAATACATTGTTTACGAGAAACTAAGATACAGCAAAGTCATGCGTATGGTATTATCCCTTCTGGTATTCTCACAGAGGTGTGAAAAAATAGGATATAAAATACCTTTTTGCCACAAATGGACAATTTGATGTCTATTTATATTGTTTCAGTATAACAAGCCTATTTAAAAGGTTCTGGCAGATGCCATTATACCAGCTGAAAGTGTGAATTTCTCCATTTGCCTGAGCAAGTATGATTTTACAGGAGCACACATGAAAGAATCTCTGCTATCTACTTTTCGAATTGCTATAATTTAATACCTGACAAGAAGCAACTTAAGGGAGAAAAGGCTTATTCCAGAAAATGGATTAAGAAAGAATAGAGTCATCTGGCAGAAAAAACCATGGGGGGCAAGGGAATGATGCAGCTGGGGAATGATGCAACAGGAGAATGATGCATTGGGGGAATAATGCAGCTGGGAATAATGCATTGGGGGAATAATGCAGCTGGGAAATGATGCAACAGGGGAATGATGCAGTGGAGGAATAATACAGCTGGGGAATAATGCAGCAGGTGAATGATGCAGCAGGGGAATGATGCAGCAGGGGAATAATGCAGCTGGAGAATAATACAGCTGGTCACACTGGGTCTACAGTCTGGGTTTTGATATCAGAGAGAAAGTGTGGCTGGTCTATCAAGCCTTAAGGCCCAGCTCTAGTAGCCCACTTTCTCCAGCCAGGCTTCATCCCCTAAAGGTTCCACAGCCTTCCACACAACACCACCAGCTGGACATCAAATGTCCAACCACATGAGCCTGCACATTGTGCTAAGAGGATGGAACTCCACTTGCCCTTGTTTTTCTCCCATGGTAGAGTAGAACAGCTACTTGACCTCGACCATTTGCACAAAGCTACTTGAATTTCTGTAAGAAAACACCACCCATTGCTTAGCATCAACAACAGAAATTAATTATTCCCCAGGTTGGTAGTGAGTTGGGATTCTGGAGAGGGGCTCTCTTGACTGTCACTGGCTTCCTCGTTGTAGTTTCATCATGTGCTCTTTCATTTATGTACGCACGCACTCTGAAGTTTCTTCATATGCCCAGAAGGGTACTCGTCCTGGGGCTAGAAATGTGCTCAGCAGTTAAGAGCATTTGCTGCACTTGCAGAGGACCTGAGCTTAAATCCCAATACTTATATCAGGGTGGATCTCAAGCACCCATAACTTCAACTCCATAGGATCAACACTCTTCTGGCCTCCACTGACACCTGTGTACATGCACACACACACAAAAAAAAAACAATAAATCTTTAAAAATCTACTAGTCCTATTGCAACAAACAGCACTACTCTTGCAATCTTATCTAATCCTAGTTAACTCCGTAGTGACCATATCTCCAAGGGAAGTAATGCTGGAGGCTAGAGCTTCCGCAAAAGGACACAGCTATTTTGGTTATGACACCCTTAGTGTGAGCATAAGGTAACATATTCACCTGGTAACATATTATGTGTTTGAAATCCAAAAACTATACAAGAACACCATTGTGTAACATAGAGGGAGAACTCGTTAAAGTATATTTGCAAATGTGTATCATTAGCACAGACAGAGCAGCATCCATTCTGATTTCTCAATCCGATCACAGTGCCTTACCCACACTGCTCTAGCTAGGTTCAAGTTTTCAAAGCCCAAGAGAGACCATGCCTGCTCCATCTGCCTGCTCTGATCCTCTTCCCCATTGCCACCTTAGACTAAGACCTGCATTATCCTTAGTCTTTCTTGCCCTATCCAAGGTCATGCAACTTTCCACTTTTTTATAATCTTCCCTGGCACTACCCCTGTCTCCAGCATATCAGCCAGCAGCGCTGTCACGGCTCTTACTTATTCACCTTTGTCTGTTTTTGTGATAATAGGCAAGGATACTCCATTCTAAGTGTCAACCCCTTCCTCATTCTCATCGCACCATCAAAACCACTAGTTTTGCCCTCTGCCATCGCAGGCCCCGGTACAATGGAAAGAGATAAATTAGAAAAAGAAGTGATAGAGCTCTTCTCTGTGAATAGCTTCAGACAAAACACAGAACACCCAAATCCCGTCTTTGGCACACGTCTGGCCCCATCCCCATCCTTCACTGCAAGGGTCTTCACTTTCCGTGCATCATCCCCAGATGTCAGGCCACTCCTCAGACCCACAGCACAGTCAGTCTCGCCTCCTGACATCCAGAAGAATGAAGATGGAGAACAGAAAATGCTTTTATTAACCCCGCATCCAAGCAAGCGGCTTTCCCTTTTGAAACACTTTTAACCATGGAAGCAGACAAATATGTTGTGTTAACCCTATTGTCTGGAGGGCTTTAGATTTCGGTGTATTTATTGTTCCTGTAACATCGGTCAACATTTCCATCTCTCATGGACATCGGGCTCAACTTTGGGTGAACCTTAGCAACGAATGAAAATTGATTAAAGCCACCATGCTAAATTATGTTTCTTCCCACAGATAGCTAACAATTTTCTGAATAAACTTGACCTTTTCACTTCCATTCAGTTTTAATATAAAGGTAAAACGGAAATCACATTCAAACAAGTCTATCAGTTCACTTGGGAGAGTCTACAAACAGATTTATGTCGGTGAAAATAAAAAGTAATTTACCACATTTATTAAGACGCCTTGCCAAATCCCAGCAGGTTTAGCAGCACTGATAGTCTATTTACTGTTTTTTTACGGTTTTAAAATCTTTCTGAAATCATTTTTTTTTGAAATACAGATCATAGTTCTTAAGGAAAAATAGATTAGGTTGAGATATATCTGTGTAGGGGGAGAGCAAGCACACATCTGTGTACAGAGGGATTTGAAATGACGAAGTTAAGCGGCAACTATAAGGAGAGTTTATTTTTAATTTATTTTTTGATTTTGGGACAATGTCTCATTCAGGCTGGCCTCAAACTCTTGAACTTCCCATGTATGAGGGAATGGCCTTGAGCCTTCGATTCTTCTGCCTCCACTTTCCAACTGCTAGGACTCAGTATGTGTGGTACCCAGGAATGGCACCTGGGGCTTCAGGCTGCCTAGGCAAGCACCCTGCTAGCTGATCCACATCACCTGCCTCATTATCTGATATCATTAAATTTTTCGTGGTTATAGTAATTATGGTTTAACAAAGGAACCCTGCAGCTTTATTCTCTCTGCAGGCTAACAACTTGAAAATTTCAAAGTACATTAATATTTACACTAAAAATTCTCATTTTTAAAATTTAGCATAAAGATATCATTACATAGAAAGGTTATATCAGTTATATCTTTTATAAATCCCTGAAATACAATAGAATATGAAATGGACACTGCATGAAATCCGTTACTTAAGTAGCAAGCTCAGAGGCTGTGAAACTAAATACCTATACGGTGTCAGCAATGGAGAGTCCTGGAAAAAGCATGTGGAATAAGCAATGGAGAGACAGAAGGAAAACCTGTGAGGTAAGCAATGGAGAGACAGAAGGAAAACCTGTGAGGTAAGAAATGGAGAGACAGAAGGAAAGCCTGTGAGGTAAGCAATGGAGACCAAGGAGAATGTGTGAGGTAAGCAATGGAGAGTCCAAGGAGAGCGTGTGAGGTAAGGAATTGAGACCAAGGAAAGCTTGTGAGGTGGTGAGCCACAAGAAGGATCATTCAGAGTGCTTTGCCTTGCCTGGCCACAGAGTGAACTAAGAAAGTGATTTTGAGTTCTGAGCACACAATGAGGTATAACAAGTTTGAACATCAAAGCAACCAACTGCCCAGTCATGCCTACTCTCCTTTGTGGTCTCCTCCTTGTGGTGTTACAACCTTTTTTTTTTTTGCTTTATAATCTACCATAAATTCAGAGTACTAGTCAACTGTTAACTAGCCTCATGTTAATCTGACTTTTTCTCACATATTTTGTTCCCTCTCTGTTCAGCTCTTCAATTCAACACCATTCAGTTCAACAACTACACAGAAGAGTTCCCAGCGTTGGACAGGGTAGACCCAGTAGGATGCTTTGGGAGGTGCTGTCTCCACTGTAGTTAGAACTCGGGACTTCGCTACAAGCAAAGCAACACAGCAATGTTTATCTGACAGAGGCAACAATGACCAACAGGACAAGTTACCTCAGAGACTGCCTAGAAGGCTGACAGGTTTCTTAATTATTTTTAAGATTTACTTTTACTTTTATTTATGTTTGTATGCTTGTTTGTCTGTGTGTGTGTATGTCACATGTTTGCTGGTATCCACGGGAACCAGCAGAGGGCATTGGATCCCCTGGTGCTGGAGTTATAAGTGGTTTTGAGTCACCTACTATAGTGCAGGGAAACAACTTGGGTCTCTAGGAAGCGTGGTCTTAGCCACAGAGCCATATTTCCAGCCAAAAGATTTCTTGACATAATACTTTATTAAGTAATTTCTACCTCATCAAAAGCTTCCATAGTTAAAAGCAAACATGAATGTGGCAAGTACCTTGATCCGTGATTGATTTTAAGTATCTCATTTGATCCTTGAAATTCTGTAAGAATTTGATGTGATTATGTAATTTTTATTGGAGACAAGAATACTTAGAAATTCTATTAGTTATTTATCACAGACTGCAAAAAAAATAAATTACATTAAATGATAAAGATTAAATGCCACTAAAGCGGACAAGTCAGATTATGTCGTAGCACAGCTACAAGTCATCATGTTGAGGAAGGCATGATGCCTGAGGCAGCTGGTCACATTGAAGCTACATACTGAAAACTGAGAGAGGGATGGATACTCAACTGGGCTTCGTTTTATTGAACCCAAGATCCCAGTCTGGGAGACGGTGCTGCCACATTTACGCATTAGTGTTATTACCTAGATGAACCCAGCCTAAGCCCTACTCACTGAACATGTCCAGATATTTGTTTCCATGGTGATTCAATGTCCCATCAATTTGGAAATCTAACAATGAAATTTAACTGTCTAAAGATGAATAAACACTAACATGCTATAATTCAAATCTATGTGCTGTGATATTCCCACAGGCATTCTCCTCTTAGACAGCCATTTTGCACGACTTATCTCTTTCTCTGCAGACATGTATTAATGACCTCTTCCGCTTGAATTGTGTCATACACATGAACACACACACAAGTGCACACACATACAGTTTAGATTTCTGGGCATTTTCTAGTACCTTTTATTTCCTTCTTAGCCAAGCAGTCACCAAATAAGTTGACGGAAAGTTTTCGTATCACATCTACTTTTCTAAATGATAAGGGACATGCAGTGATAAACATCCCAGGGGACATTTTCACATCTTACTTGCTGTTTTGTCTTAAAAATTTCCACCGTTAAAACCTCCAAATGGCCATAGGCTGTGGATATAATAGCTTCTGCAGCAAATAAAAGAACTGTCTTTATGGATGGAAGGTGTGAAAAGGAATATTACATTAGTCTTTCAGCTACCCTCCCCTCGAACACTGTAGCGTGTTCAGATAAATGAGGCTGGGAGTGAATCCTGAATTGGTCCCTGAAACTTGTGTGAGAATTTTCCATACAGGAATCTGAGATCATTTTGGAGGCGAATCTTAATTGGGTCTGTCTTTTCTCCTAATTTTTCATTTGGATACATTTAGGCACAGAGGAGATAATGAACTTGGCAAAGAATCGGAGTGAGACATTGATGAAAATGTGCAGGCACTGTAAGATGCCGACGCAAGTGCTTCCAGCCTGTGTTTCTCAGACGAAAACACGGCCCATACCGTTCCAGTTGTGTTTCATGGTTCACTGAGCAGTTGCAATAACACATTTTAAATACCTATCAAATGGCATAAAATGCCATTTAGTTTTGTCCTCGATAAGTAAATGGAAATGGAAACTGATAAAGTTCATGTATATTTTGTGCTGGTTCAATACTCTAAATACAGTACTTTAAGTCATTCAACAAATATATAGTCAAATTGTAGTAATATGGTCATATTAAATAAGAATGCGCTACATTGTGTCAAGAGAAAGTGGTCATATTAAAAAGGGATTCTTTTAATGAGGCTCTAAACAATCTCTGTGGCTGCATCACAGCCTAGGTGGATAATAAAAATTGCCTTTGAACAGAGCACTCTAAATTTTTACAAGACTCCAATTCTCCTGTGCAATTATGGAATTTGAAATGTAATTCTCCCCGGAACCATAAAAGAATTAGACCAGAGAAACACTGTTAAGAATAAAGCAAGATAAAAAGTAACGGCTTCAAAGACCCTTTTTATTTTTCTATTTCTTGGTGTCGTGTTGTATTCCCAGTTATTGAGTTGTTCTGAGAAAGACAATGAGAAAATCCACTCAGACACTGGGACACTGCTGGAATGATGGCTCTCGGGGACATTTGTTCTGTTGATAATAACGAATTGATGCACTGTCATCCACTGCCCAGAAATATGAAAACAATTCCCACATAAATTGAGAATCACTCAATGAGCAACGGGCAGCAGAGTATTTACTGTGGATCCAACACTATATTAGTCACAAAGAAAGGTAGAACCGGTGAGAAAACAATGCCCTGCCCCTGCTCCGGGGATATTTCTCAGGTGAACAAAGATATGCTAATCCAATTTCAGCTCTACCTCAACTTGCCTGGTCCTAGGTTCCAACCATCCTATCACAACCCAGCTCCTGGGCATCTGCTACTAGATATATAAAGACAATGATCACATTTTCACTTTATTTAGATGTTTGTACCACACAGAATCTGGCACAGGTTTAATATCACAAAGAAATACATGAACAACTTCTAATGGAGAACATATTCATTAATCTTGTCCTAATTTATGAGTCTAATGTTTCCCCTGGGGCAAAATACTTCCACTGAGAATGTGGCTAGATAATTTTATTTTTTTTTACCATTTCTACGATTTTTAAACAAAACTTTGTTTCAATTTTAAGATTGATTTTATTTTTAATTATGTGTGTATCTGTGAGTATGTGAGTGTTAATATAGTGATCCCAGAGGCCAGAAGACAGTATTGAATCTCCTGTAACTGGAATTAGAGCTGGTTTTAAAGTACCCAACACAGGTTTCAGGAAGAAAACTCTAGTCTTCTGGAAGAGCAACAAATGCTCTGAACCACTGAACTACTCTCCAGGCCTCTATGTTTCAATTATTAATCATATATGTAATTAAGAATATTTTGCTTCAATAATTGTAAGACAAATAATAAGAGCCCATGAATTGTAATGCATATCATCTGCATAAAAATGTGAAAATAGGATCCCTTTGTCAGCGGATCATTGGGCTACCGGGCGGCCCTGTTTAGTTGCTGAGGAATCCCATCTGGACGGGGTCCC
>NC_022013.1:6181873-6218140 GCF_000317375.1 Microtus ochrogaster | reverse complement strand
AAAAAAAAAAAAAAAAAGTGAAAATAGAAGGAGATGTGATGAGTCCTAGAATCAATGAAGTAAAATTCTTTAAGGACTTAGATTACACTTGGCCTTGAGCTGTTTTTTATATTCATCAAGTCTGTTAATCTTCTAAAGTCCTATGACATGGGTTCTTTTGTTTCTCTCATTTTAAAAATTAATAAGCTAAGTTCAAGTAAAGCAAGTAACTTTGACAAAGTTAACTCGACTGTAGACGGTGATGCTAGGAATTGCAGCTTTCTCTTCCTCTACTGTTTGAAATATTCATGGCATTCCTCACTGGACTCAGCACTGAGAGGAAACCAGAAAAGAAGTAAGATTTAGTCTCCAATCCTGAATACATTTCCTTGGCTCCATCACATACAGACTTGTATACAAACAAACATTGCATTTTTAAATTGTGTTATGGATGCTTTTAAAGATGTTTTTGACTAAGCATTTTAATTATTGTTCATGTAAACTATAAAATACTTTCTGGAAAAAAAGATGGTGACACTTCAAGGACCCTGCTAAAAGTGAGGGGTGAGCTCAGCCAAGAACTGAGCACCAACAAGAACTGTTAATGATGCATTGGAAGGAGGCATGCTGGCCTTTTTAAAGAGAGGGCAGATGCCTGCCACATACAGGCCCTCCCACACCAAATATGTTACATAAATATTTTACATTTTAAGATGCAAGAAGAAAATAAGCCTACCCAAGTACTGAGATATAAATAATACAAACAGTCCAGATTTCAAGATGTTGTGAGGAAATTGAATGAAGGAAAATGTTGAAATCAACATGCTGGGTGGGACAGAAAAATTATTTTACTTTCCTTCCTTAACCTTATTAGGTGGAAATATGATCTGACCTCTGACATTGGGAAAAAAATATCAAAATCAATTTTATTCTTACAAATAAATGAATGTTTTATTTCTTTGTAAAAAAATGTATACAGGTTCACAAGCATACACACATATTCAGAAATATACGCATACAACCATACACAAACGTGCACATGTGTACAGATTTACCAATGCACATATAAATTCATATACATGTGTGTTTAAATATATATTTATGCATATATATCATATGCATCTATATGCATCCAAACATACATACATATATACATACATGCACAAAATACATATTAGGCACAATTCTACCAAAGTTCACTCTGGGGAACCAATGAACTTTTTGGACTTCCTTATAAAGTATTGATCAGGGCTTACACAGCAGTAGGGCACTCCTCCCCCAGTAGGAAACACCCAAAAGCCTTTACCCAGCAAGGGTGAGGCCTTCCCTATAGCCTCATAGATGAAGCCTCCTACCTTGACCAATCGACTCCAGCCTTTTTCCAAGGCTATGTGCAACTAAGATAGAATTGCATACAGCAGGTATTAGAGAATGGCTGGATATTAAGGTGAGGATTCCATGACCCTCTCCATCTCACCATGAACAATCCCAGATGTGACGATCTTTAGCAAGTGGATACAGCTGAACACCCCAAGCTGACAGTTGTTTGGCTCAGTCACTCACAACATATTCATACAAATATAGCAAATACATACCTGCATACAAACATATATACACAAGTGTACATATGCACACACAAACAAATCTACACATACACACCTGCTGGAACATACACATATTGGCACAAACATACTTCTCATTTGAAATGAATGCTGTCTGTGCCTCAGTGCCCATCCTTGGGAGAAATAGGTTGGGTGAAATTCATTTCCCATGCCTTGTCTTCTCTGTGTCACTATATGATACTAAGGTGAGGGCTCCCTTGTCCCTTACTCTCCTACAAAGCTGGCCTGTGAAACCTTTCCTCAAAATCCAGTCTTCCGCAATAGGAATCTTGGCTAGATATAATTAAATCACTTAAATCAAATAAAAGCACTTAAGGATGATAACAGTGTAGTGAAATAACCCTTTAAATTATTTAACCAAGGATAACAATAAGAAAACATTGTTTATATAATTTAACATTTTCACTTTTGCTCATGATAGAAACTATTAACATCCTGAGAGAGTTGATATTGATTGCCACCTTGACAGCATCTAGAACTGCCTAGGAAACAAACCTCTTGGTATTCCTCCGAGAGAGGTTTGAGATTGGGCTAACTGGTGTGGGAGGGTGGAGCCCTCCATGGGTTGGGTCCTGGACTGAATGAAGAGGTTCGTTAACTGAGTAAAAACATTGGTCTCTGTGTGCTCGCCATGAATGCGGCATGACTGGCGACTCATACTCCTGCTGCCAAGCCTTCCTACTTTTCTTAAAGTGCGTTGGTTGTGTATTTAGACATAACAGGGATAAAATTAACTAATAAACACCTTGCATTAAGTTCACCCCACATACAGCTTGTTTTAGGCAGGCCTAACTCTTCCCTCTCCCTAATACACACCATTCTTTATCCTTTCTACCAGAACTCACTACCCTAGATCTGCTGTTCATCACCTGGGCTGTGGATTCCTCCCCTGCACCTCAGAGCCTAGACCCTATGCATTTCTGTGCTGCCAGAACACAGACCACAGACCTCTAGATCTCCTCACTGATCCGATTATTTAAATTAGCAAAGTGCTATTTCCTGAAATGAGCTAGAGTCAGTACCCCAAGGCGGCTCTTTCAGCATGCACAGGACTGACAATTTTTATATTTTCTTCAACATAACTAACATAGGTTCCTCCACCTCTCTTGGAATAACTCCCTGCTGCCTAAATCATTGTACCAGGCAAGAAAACGGGAGCTAGCTGTAGTTTCCAGGCATGACTAGGTAGAAAACTGTAGCCTCAAATCACAGGACTAAACCTGCAGAAACGCATGCGGGTCTCTCCTTTTTTGTTTTTGTTTTTGCAGTTGAGCCAGTTTCTTCTCCCTCTTCTCCTCCTACTCCTTCTTCCTCATCCACTCATCCTCCTATTTCTTGTCAGAAACAAGCAGAAGCAAGTGGAGTCAAGGACACCACAAAAAAACCCAAAAAAACCAACTAATCTAGTCTCATCTGGGCTCATAGAGACAGAACCAACAACCAGGGACCCTGCACGGGTCTGACCTGGGCCCTCTGCATTTATGTTACGCTGTGTAACTGTTGTGTAGCTTGAGTTCTTATGGGACTCCTAACAATGGATGCAGGGGCTGTTTCTGACTTTGATGCCTGCTTTGGGGATCTATTCCTCCTAATAGATTACCTTGTCCAACCTTAATAGGAGAGAGGTTCCTAGTCTCACTGCAACTTGATATGTACGGTGGTTAGTTGATATCCATGGGAGGCTTGTGGACCTCAACTTGCAGCATGCCTGCCTAACTTCCTGACTACTGACCCCACCCTCTTTGCTTCTGGGTCAATTCCTATTAGATTTCACTTCTTAATTTAAATGCCACTGTTTTCCCTCATGAAATCTCAGATCCTTTTATTTCTTGCTCGCATAAGAATTTTCCCAGTTACCTGTCAAATGACCAGTCTCAGAATGCTGTTCACTCAATTTGTCCAATCTAATAAATCTGCCCCACCTACTTAGTTATAAGACCTCTGAATCAAAAACTGTGTTCTTAGTATTTATATCTTAAGCCTCTATCATAGTGACAAGCAAATAAAATACACATAATGAATGGTTCTAAGTAGATGACTGATGGGGTGAGTCAATTAGCATTCAGCCTAAAAGTAGTTGTTGTAGCAAACAAAATAAAATGTGCAGTATAACCCTCCCCTTCAATTGTTTCAACATAGCACACACACAAAAAAAAATAAGAACAGAATGACTTAATATTCTCTACAAGTGCTACATAAAGCTCTGGAGAAAAATTCCATCTTAGACATAATTAGCAGAAAACTTTGAAATATTGAAAAAGAAAGGTTTGTGTTGAGTATCTTCATAACAGACTGGACTTAGAGAGAGCAGGGTGTTCAGGGAGGTTGGAAGGTTGTGCATTCCAGGTGAGGTTATAGGGATGTTCTCTGAAGACCATTTGGAGGAAATAGCAGAACACTGAGATGTGGAAGCATCTAGAAAAATGAGGAAAGTGCTACCCTGGGCTCGCTGTTATCTCTTCGTGGCACACACCTTATCAGAAAGAGATTATAGTTCCTTCAACTGCAAAGCTTCTCAAGGTTTCATGCTGATTCCAGTGCAGTTGCTAATCCTTTCTTAGTATCAAGTTTAGGACTCTGAGGCAAGGCTAGGTTGAAATTTTTTAAGCAAGTCTTATAGGAATGGATCAGATCTATAGACTATTATTAAATAAAGAATTTAGGGACTGGAAATATGGCTCAGCAGTTTAAAATATACTTAATGCTCATCTTTGGGGCAGGAGTTTTGTTCCCAGCACCCACACTGGTTGAACTACAGCCACGCTCTCTTCTATTTGCCACAGGTACCTGCTCTTGAATACATGTGCCCACAAATAGAGACACGTGCATAAAAGAGACTTTGCCAGTGCTACATCCAGACTTAAAGATTACAATGGAACATAAATAGCAAATAGTTTAGTTTTTAAGTGAGGAAGGTCAGCCCAACTAAAAATGGTCATCTTGACCTTGAAGGTATTGTATTTGAAAAATGTGTATTCAAAGACACAACTGTTAAAATTAAATAGAATATAAGTGCAGCCAAATATCTCAATCTCTGTCTCTCTGTCACTCTCTCTCTCAGTTACTCTCTTCCACTCTTTCTCTCCCTCCCTCTCTGAGTGTGTGTACCTGTGTGTGTGTGCGATCACCCACAAGGGGAAGCTATAAGTCAATCTCTGCTAATGCTACTCTTTGAGCCCTATTTGTAGGCTGAGGCCACTTGTTTGCTCCCGGCTATCCAGACCTGAAATAATCACACAGAAACTATATTATTTTTAATACTGTTTGGCCAGTAGCTTGAGCATATTGGTAGCTAGCCCTTACAACTAGAATTAACCCATTTCCATTATTTTATATTTTACCATGAGGCCCAAGGCCTACTGGCAATGTTTCAACTGACATCTCACATCTTTTTTCTGGCAGTTGCATGGTGTCTCACTGACTCCTCCTTCTTTCTCCCAGCATTTAGTTTACTTTTCCCACCTAGCTCTAGTCTGATAAGCCAGTAGCCAAAACAGATTTATTCATTAACTAATAAAAGCAACACAGAGACAGAAGGACTTCCCACACCACCTATCTATTTTGTTGGGTTTTTAAATTATTATTATATATGCTACATTCTAGGTCTATCACTGCTTTTTGTATAGCTAGTGAGCCATGAATTCACAAGGAAGGGCTGAGCAGCTCAGGCTCCCTGCTTCTCCGAATGAGAAGACTGGCATTTCACTTGAGCCAGGCACCTTTCTCATTGACTCCCTTGGTTTCTGATCATTTCCCTTCACCTAGCTCAGGAATCTGCCTTAGCATTTAGAGTACGCATTGTGTTCAGTGCATTAGTTCTCTTGGGAGAGTCTTGCTCTTAACTTGCTTGTTTACAACGATGTCTACAGTATGCTGAGCGACACTGTAGACAGTTCAGTTCTGCCATGGTAACATTTAGAGTGCATTTCCTTGATAACAGAGCCCATTCCCTTGGTGTCTGCATCACCCACCTTATACAGCCTTATACATGTGGTCAAAGGAACCATGGCACGTTATGTAAAAGACCTAGAGAACATACGGCAGATGCCTTTTATCCTTCCCTTTGTGTTTGTCATTTTGGAAGATGCCTAAGAAGTGGAGTTTCTCATTAAACTTGAACTCACCAGGTATGGCAGACCAGCTGGCCAGTGAGGTGGGCGTTGCTTGCTTAGGGCTAAAACTACAAGTGTGTGCCCCTGTGGCTGTCCTTGTCTTTTTTTTTAAATGTGGTGTCTTAGAACCAAAGCCCACTTGTGGACCACAACATCTTTGCATTACTTAGGAGATAACTTATTTCATAGTCAAGAACTTAGTAACAACCGCAGCCACTTTAGTAGCTCTCTGTGGACTCCTTTAGAGAGAGACCCCTGAGTTATTCAAGCACTACACCAACTACCCTAAGAATCAAAACTAGACTAGCATACACGTGTCAAATATGCCTGCCTGGATATCTTATTATGGAAGAGAGGACAAGCCCTGCACCTTCACCTGCTAAAATGGACAACCACTTTCTATGTATAAATCTTGCTGCCTTGTGAAATGAGTGACTGAGTATCTGAGGCAAGCCAGACTCCTTCAGTGGAATGTGATAGAAAGAACAAAAACCCAGTTGGAGCCTCAGTTAGAACAAAGACAAGCTCAGTGTTTGATGTCTCCTGGTACTGTCAAGATCCTTGGCATTCAGAGACCCTTAGCACAGTATTAAAGACCCCAGCTGCCCTGGAGCTTCTATTGTGAATCAGGCCCAGAGAAGAGAAAAAAACACTTTCATGCTAAGCTCATCTTGATTTTCCCCTTTGGTCTTTTCCTTTGACTCTTCATTTCTGCATCTCTCTCTTTTCTGAAAGGCTCACTCTTTGAATCCTGGGAAGACTCTGTGAGCTTGCTACAAGGAGAGTTGCACTGAAGTGACAGTTGAGGGAAACCAGCTCCTTTAACTGCTTTTGAACAGAACATGGTCAGAGAGTGAAACAGAAAGTTCCTCAGAGATATGTCTACATAAAAGTCAGAAAGGTGCTCCAAATTCTGATTCCCATTGGTGCAACTTGGGGTTATCTTAAGAGTGAAATCAACACAATCCAGTCCAACCAAGAAATGGCCCAATAATTTTTTTTTATATCTGGAATATGAGGAAAGTTTTCATAAAAGCTGAGACTTTACAAAAATAATGAAAGATATGTATTGATAATTTTTAAGGTTTATTTTTATTTTAGATTACCTGTATGTTTGAGTGTCTTTGTGTATATGCATGAGGGTGCAGTTGACTGTAGAGGCCAGAAGAGGGCATTAAATCTTCTAGAGCTGGAGTTACAGGAACATGTGGTCTGCTTAATATGAATGTTGGCAATCAAACCCAGATCCTCTGCAAAAGCAGTGTGCACTCTTAACCAGTGAGTCGTCTTTCTAGCACATGTATTAATATTTTAATATTAAGACATTTATTAAATTTTCATATTCTTCTGTCTCCTGAAAAGAAAATTTTTATAAGGAATGCTAAAGAACTTGGATATGTGACACATGTTAAATATTCTAAAACTTTTACTTTTTCAAACAGGAGTACACTAGAGAGGCAGCTCCATGGATAAAGGACCTAAGTTTAAATTTCCAAAACTCACACAGGAGCAAGATACAGCCGAGCACAGGAAAGTAATTCCAGCACTCCTGTAGGGAACATGGAGGTAGAGACAGGAGAATGCCCGAAAGCTCTTGGATCAGATAGCCTTGGATAAGTAGCAGACAAACAAGGAGGAAGAAGGGGACCTGATGCACAATCCTAATTTGTCTTGATAAAAACCCAGAGTCAGATCTCATTGTAAAAGCTGAGAGATCAGAGAAGTGAAGGGCTAGCCACAGTCACCTCTTACCTCTCCAGCTTCTCTGACTAAAAAGGGCTGAGCTCCTGTTTCTGCCCTGCCTTATCACTTCCCCTCTATGTCCAGCCTATCACTTCCTGTCTGTCTCTACAGACCTCCAGATTTCTATAGTTAACTAGTGGCTAGCTCCCCCTCTGATCTTTGGGCTTTATTTGTCAGAATACAAGCAAAATATTACACCAAGGACAAACATGAAGGCTGTCTTCTGACCTCCACATATCCACCATGGTACACTCATATCTGCACACACACACACACACACACACACACACACACACACACACACACACAGTAATAAAAAGAATAAATTTTCTAATGTGAAAGATATAGCTGATGTTTCCAGAAGCCTTATCACTGTGGCATGACTATAATCAAGTCACACTCCATGGCAATCCTCAGGTGAACATCTCTAGCTGTGGGCTTCTGTGCAATACAATAAGTCATACTTTATAATTAAATGACTAACTGTGGTTATTGTAAATTGGAAATGTTTCTAAATTTAATTTTTTATTTTAAAAAGAAAACAAACTATCTTTTTTATTTTGCATACCAATCCCAGTTCCCACTCCCTCCCTTCTTCCCATTCCCTCCACCTTCTGCCTCATGCCACCCTCATCCACTCCTCAGAAAGGGTAAGTCACATTGCTTAGAGGAAGGACTAAAGCCCTCCCTACTGTATCTGGGCTGAGCAAGGTATCCATCCAAAGAGAATTGATTCCAAAAAGCCAGCACAAGCAGTAGGGATAAATCTGCTCCAACATCCGCATCCCATCTCCTGGACCTGTAAGCTACAAGTCCATTCAGTCCCCAAACCTTCCTATTCCCTGTGACTTCAGAGGAACTTTGAAACACAGTCTGCAATTACTGAATTTTAAACTAAAGACAAAAATATATGGTAAGTTAGACTAGTGTAAAACCACAGACTTATTTGAATGACTCTTAAACAGCTGTTTTACCTGGAATTTGAATCTAAACATGTTTCTTGGTCTGCATTCTCAGTTTTGTGCAAGTTTGTACACATGGAGGTGTTTGAACATGTGTGGAGGGCAATGGCTCACCCTCCTTGCTGTCATTCTTCAGTGGTAGCCACCTCTTACTAACCTAGAACATGATCTAACTAGATTGGCTGGCCAGAAATCCCCAAGGAGCTGTCTGTTTCCACATCCTTGGTACTGGAATTATAAATGCTCAGCACCACGGCCAGCTCTCTGGACTCCAATGTCAAATAGCCTTGGTTATATATCAGTGGGAAGATTTACCACCTAGGGTCATCTTCACAACCAGCACTCAGTCTATGATCTTTAAGAATGACTTGGATTTGATTAGATCAAACACTTGCTGAGGAGTCTTAGTCTTAGGAGAGGACAAGAACAAAATAAGAGGAGCCCACAAGGTAGCTCAACTGGTCAAAGAGCTTGCTGCCGAGCCTGATACCATAAGTCCAATCACTTGGGAACTAGGTATGGGTGGAAGAAGAGCACTAAGTCTACATAGCTGTCATTTGACCTTACGCATGGACCTCAAACAAAAATAACGTTGTTTTACTTTCTTCTCAATGAAAAAAAGAACAAAATAAGGGCAACAGAGCCTGCACCTGAAAATCATGTCAACTGGTCAATTCTATCTCTTTCAGCCTTTTCTACATTCTAACACCTAAGTGGTGTGGGACAATTCTGCATTCTATCAATTATGTTTTAAATAAATGCTGATTGATCAGTAACCAGGCAGAAAGTATAGGTAGGACAACCAGACAGGAAGTAGAGGCAGGGCAAAGAGAACAGGAGTATTCTGGGAAGAAGGAAGCTGTTTCCTCAGTCCTGTCCAGATGCCAAAGAAGCAGGATGTGACCTGCCCCGCTGAAAAAGGTACTGAGCCATGTGGCTAACATAGATAAGAATAATGGGTTAATATAAGCTACAACAGCTAATAAGTAGCCTGAGCTAATGGGTCAATCACTTTATAACTTATGGAGATCTCTGTGTAATTTTCTTTGGGGCTTGCCGGCTGTGGGGAACTGGGCAGGACATAAACCCCAACAAGCAGGGCCCTTCATGTTACAGGAATCTATCCACCTTTTTTGGCCTCTGTGTATACTGCACACAGAATATACAATCTCCATATTCACCCCAACATATACATAAATAAAAGTAAAATAAATAAGATATACAGAACACCAGTTGTTTCGCATGGTAGCAATGTGAGATGCAAAGAAATAAAAACAGGTTTTCCTCATGTAAAGAAATTTTCAAACTAGGATAGAACCATGTTCAGTCTATTCTGGCCTACCCTGCACTCTACTTCAGTGAACAGCTTTCTCCTGCTGTTCTATAATAGTGTCTCCCCACATGAAGCATCCATTTGGCCTGAAGACATTTCTCTAAGAGAACTTCCAGTGATTACAAGTACAATTATAATAACCATGTTTAAATGGTCCTAACTGGGAAACAGATACATAATTTCACTTTGGTCTTCATAATATATTTAATATCATTTTTCTATGACAGAATCAAGCTTAGGCATATAGCTTATGGCATTGTAGATGATTACTATATATGAGTTTGTGGATCCCATCCAGTACTCCCCTCTCCATCCTAGAATAAAGAGAAGACTTCAGCGAATCCACAAGACAAAACAAATGGAGACAGATAATTAAACATGAGTGTAGAGTTTCATAGTCTCTACTGCTTACCAGAAATGTGATTGTAGAAAAAGAAAATAAGGAAAAAACTACAATAAAATTCAATGGAATTCTAGAAAAAACAGGAAAGGTCTGAGGACCTAAATTTGATCCCCAGAACCCACGTTCAAGGTTGTCATCCTACACAGTGAGTTTGATCTACATAAGACTATCTCTCAAAAATAGAAAGTAATGTAAAAGAAAGGAAAAGGAAAAGAAAAGGAAAATGTAAAAAAGAAGGAATCAGAATATAAAACTAAACTCTGAGACAGAGTGTGCAATACAGGACAAGAACGCAACAATAGACAGGCTACCATGAGAGAGGGGCAATGACACAAAGCTTCGTGCATGAACAAAGAGTTACAGGCAACTAACAAATTCTGAGAGTGTAAGGAGAAAGGATCTTCCCTAGGGATGAGCCCGTCATGTGTTATACAATACCAATTAGCCCTGAAATCATATACATACAAGTAACTAAATAGATTGAGCAAACTGTATTTATATATATATATATATATATATATATATATACATATAAACACACACAAATTTAAAGAGAAAGAACCTGAATTTAAGAGGAAGTAAGGGGGTTGTTGGACAGTAAGAGGGAGGAAAGAGAAGAAGAGTGATGTGACTATATATTAACTTCAAAAAATAAAAATAAATAAATTTAAAAAGTAATGTTAAGAGAACTCATTATTATAATCTATTTTGGAAATTCATAAAATATAGGACTCTGATTTGTCAATGCTGTGCTAATGTAGTTTTGACAACAAACACACAGGGGATCAGGAAAGTGAGAAAATAAGTCTGAGGTTTGTAGAGATGACAGATGAAAGCAGGTCTGAGGAGTTTCCCAGAGGGGACTTGAGCAGTAGAAGCATCTTGTCTTTATTAAAACATGTGCATTAGCACTTTCCCTCATTTGAAACTGGATTCAATCCATAACATTTTCAGCCTGAACCCTGTTACAGAACATAGAAATTCTTTTCAAATAGATAAACTCTAAGAGACAAGTCCACACAGATACCAAGCACTCACATGCCCACAAGTATGTATTGTAGATATGTTTTTGCAAAGAAGAATCCCATCAACTACATCTTATTATAATGTCCTTCAGGACATACTTAGTTTTTAAAAAGTCTTTGTGGACCATGTCATGAATGTCAGGATTTTTCCTTGCATCTTGCACTTATCAACATATTTGAATATATTGAACTTACTTAGCTGGAGGTTGTCCACAATGTCTTCTCTCTATAAGAAATAATATACTAGAGAAATAATGCTATATCAGGTTGGAGACTGGACAGATGGCAGTTAAATAGCACTTACTGATTTTGGAGAAAACCTGAGTTCTCTTTCTTGCACCCACTTTGGGCTGTGCACAACTGTTTGTAACTCCAACTTCAGGTAATCCACACCTTCTTCTGCCTTCCATGGGTACCTGGATGTATGAGGGCACACTTGCACACAGACACACACACACATGCACATAAACAAAAATCAAATATTTAAATGTTTACTGTCCAAACCATTATAAAGTTTCCCGGTCACTGACCTTCAGTCCAAGGTGAATCCCTGCTCTCTTATAGAGGACTAAGCTAAGTGTTTGTTAGTTACAGTGATGCAGAGACTTCTGACATAGTTTAGAATTTTTATTTTATGCTAATTTTCACAGCAAGTTTCAATATACCTCCTTAATATTCTACCACCACTTTTGGCGATAGAACAGTCAGCCATGTTTATTAGGACTCTTCAATGTGCCAGGAATAGGTAGGCTGTTGTGGAATATTATTTTAACTAGGCAAAGATGTGTTACATTTTTTATGCTAAGGAATATTACTTTAACTATGTGAAGGTGCATTACATTTGTTTCTGCTGCTTTCGTTAATCATGTAAGGATATGGTACATTTGTTTGTGCTGCATTTAATTTGTAAAGATGTGTTGCATTTGTTTCACCTTGCTTGCCTTATATATATGATTGGTCTAACAGAAAATCGAATGGTCAATAGCTATGCATGAGAAGGATAGGCAGGACTGATGAGCAGAAATAAATAGGAAGAGAAGTTGAGGGTCCAAAGAGAAAAGAAGAGAATAAGGGGGAAAGAGAAGGATATGCCCAGAGACAGAAGCAAAGCAGTCTCCAGCCAGACATGGAGATAACGGTAAAGTAAGATATGCAGAAAGGAAGAAAGAAAGGTAAAAATAGGCTAAATGTAGATGAAAAGAAACAGGTTAGGTTATAAGAGTTAGCAAGAAATGATAAGGCTGAACATTCATAACTAATAATATATCTTCGTGTCATAATCGGTGAGCTGGTTTATGGCCCAAAAGAAAGTCTGGCACAGTAGGCTATATGGAAGCAGATGATATATTTTAATCTTCACAGACACTTACTACTAACTACTGTCATTTACAATTTAAAGATAAGAAAACAGAAGGCCAAAGAGCTTATAAAAATCACCTAAGGACACAGAGCTGGTAGGTAGCCGGGTATTTGATTCTAAGTCTTTATAAATTCTTCAGTGTCTGGTTTCTTCCTGAAACACAGGAGAGGTTTCCTTTTAGCTCTTTAAGAATGTAACTAAGCACCTGCAACGTTGTTCTCACACTGGCTTGCGTCTATACCAGCATTTTCTAATATTTAAGTCCAAATAAATACACCAGAATAGGTAGAAGCCCAACAAAGACAATTTAAAAGGTTTGCAATGGAAACAAGGCCTCTTTAGAGAACAATGACTCTCACATCATACAGGGGAGGCAGGAATAATTATACACAGTATTTTTGTTCTTCCTGGAAGTGTTCTCTGCATTTAAAGCCAGGCTTGATTTTTGCATTACAACAGGCAGCAACTCCACCTCTTTGTGTATCTAACTCTCTTCACCATGCAAATAAATTTTCAAAAATGTATTCAAATCATTCTTTAACAAAATGCTTTGAGACAACTGCCCCACATTTAGCTTTCAGAAACTACAAGGGTGTCGTCAGACCTTTTCTGAGATGCTTGTCCCAAGACCTGAGTCTACCATTAGCATGGTCGGTGCCATTGAGAAAGTCTATACTTTAGAAAAAAATGAAGATTTCTGGTTGATAAAGGACACAGTCAGAAGCAACCTGCTGGCAAAGGAAGACTGTGCTAGCAGATGCATCCAAGTGACTCTTACAAATGAAAATGGGACAATAGCATTTTAAGTGACTGCTTTATCAAGAAAGGTCAATTTTTTCAGAAACCATATCACCATGATGCCAAATCTAAAAGCAACAACAATGGAAATGTCTGGGGAGAATGGATACCTCTTGCCTGACAGTATGGGGAGGATCTATTTCTGGAATCTGAGAACCCATATTAACACTAGATATGGTAGTGCATGCCATAGTCCCAGCAATGGTATAAAGGGAGGAAGAGATAGGTGGGTCCCGGAGGCACACTTACCAGTTATTCTAACCTGCTTTGAGAGTTACAGACCTTGACTCTACAAAAGTACTTGGGGTAGTATTTCAAAGTTGTCCTCTGACTTGCAAACAAATGTGAACATGTGTGCACAGATACCACAACAACTAACACACACAAAAAAAACCATACACATGCAATATACACTAATATGATACAAGTGAAAAAAATGTTATTTAAAGTAGTGAAGGAAAGAAAAATGAAATTTTCTGTTATCTACAGCAAAATGTATTATGGGGAACCTCTTTGAGCCAATGATCTTTAAGAGGTTGGACCAGGTTAGGGTGTGACCTTTTGAGTTCCCAGAGAAAACTGCTGTCGTGCTCAAAGCTCTCTCTCTCTCTCTCTGTGGTTCCCATGCTACACAATTGAGGTTGGACTTTTAGTTCCTGTGCCATGAGTTTGCCCCTTAAAATAAAGGAAATGTGATTGGAATATTTTGGAGTTAGCCTGGGATTGTTTGGCCTGCATCCTCACCCATCAACAAGTATACAATGTTTATTAATGATTTTTAATCAAACATTACTCTGTACCTACCTCTTAGTTATTTATTGCAGTAGGTATTGTCCTCACTAAGTACTAAACATTGTTATAAACAGAGTGCCAGAGATCATTTTGCTTTTAAAAGATATTACCCTCAAGAGTAAGCAGCTACTAGGGAATTCTACAAGGAATAAGTATGATACATAGTCAGAATTAAAATTATGGGAAGAGGACAATAAAAAGGTCATTTATGAGAATACATGTTAAGGACTGCTCTTCTTTCATTTCTGTTGCTTTGATAAAATATTCTAACAAAAAGAAACAGGGAATGCGGTAGTACTGAGTGAGAATGGCCCACATTGGCTCATATTTTTAAATGGTCATCAGGCAGAGCCACAACTTGAGAGGGATTTGGAGGTATAAACTTGCTTGTATAATGTGGCCTTTTTGAAGCCGGTGTGACCTGTTGGAGGAAGCATGTCACTGGGGATAGGCATTGCTATTTTAAAAGTCCAAGTCAGTCTCAGAGTCTTTCTTTCTTCCTCTGTCCATGGATCTGGGTTTAGAACTGTAAGCTACTTCTCCAACACCATGTCGGTAGAAAGCCAACATGTTTCCTACCATGATGACAATGGACTAAACCTTTGGAACCATAAGCATTCCCCAATGAAATGCTTTCCTTTATAAGGTTTTCCATGGCCATGGTATCTTCACAGCAATAGAGCACTGACTAAAATAGAAAAGTAAGAGTTTTATTTCACCTTAAAATTCCAGATTGGAGTGTATCATAGCGATAATGTCACAGAGGCTAAAGTTTGAATTCACTGGGTACACCATACCTTTAATCAAGAGCAGACAGAAATAAATGCATACATCTTGCCACCTGTAGTGGACTGAGTCATCTCACATCAATTAACTTAATGAAGACCGTTCCTTACAGAATGACCACAGGCCAACATAACACGGGCAATCCTTTCTCAGGACTCATTGCTTAGATGATTCTAGAATGTCAGGTTTCACTAAAAAAAATTCCCAGGAATGCACAAGGATGACCCCAGCTAAGACCCTACGCAATAGTGGAGAGGGTGTCTGAACTGGCCTTGCCCTGTAGTTAGATTGATGAATATCTTAAATGCCACCATAGAATCTTCACCCAGCAACTGATGGAGTTAGAGGTAGAGACATACAGTGGAGTACTGGGCTGAGCTCCCAAAGCCCAGCTGAAGAGTGGAAGGAGTGAGAATATGAGCAAAGAAGTTAAGACCATGATGGGGATACCTGAGCTAATGGGACCTCACCAACTCTGGTCAGGCAGGAAAGGAATCAGCAGAGGACCAAGCCAAATGTGGGTGACAGTGGTATGACTGGGGCAGGCTGCGGGCCCACTGTTGCTAGTACTGACTTTTGGGAATCCATTCTCTCTGGATGGATATGTTGTTGCTCAGCTTGGATATAGTGGGGAGGGCCTTGGCCCTTCCTTGCAGCAATGGGCCTTGCCTCCTCTGGGGAGTAGGTGTTGGTTGGGCTGGGGGGGGGTGGAGGAAATGGGAGGAGTATAGAGAGTGGGGACTGGGATTGATATGAAAAATGAAAAAAAGATGGCTTGTTTTGTGTTTTTTTTAAAAAAATAAAAGAAAACAATTAAGGCTATATTTTAATCATTCTTGGAGAATTTTATATAATGTATCTTCATCTATTCAGCCCATGTCTCTCCTTGCTCCACTCAGGTCTACCCCTCATGACCAACCCTGAAACACTGTACCCTTTGCTTTTATAACACACTGATTGAAAATTATGCTCACCATATATTCCTGAGTGTAGCGCCATATGCTAGAGTGTGAGTGATATCTCAGGGCCACACCTGCTGTGAGAGCTCCTTCAGGCAATAGCCTTTAAGATACTGGCCCACTTGGGCATGCTCTCTTATACTATAAATGCAGCTGTAAGGCATGAGCTCTTTCTCTCACTTTTGGCTCTTGCTTCTGGCTGCTAGATTTGTTCCCTGTGGAGAGGACTGTGATCTAAGACTGTAATTTGTGAATCTATCCCTAAATGAACAAACAAACCTTTATTATACATAATTCTAAACTAGTGTGGGATTATTTTGTAACTTCCGTCATCATCAGTCACCCGAACATGGGGATTAATCCACTCTTTTTGGGGTCGGTTCACCAGCCACGTGGCACATTGGGCACTGTCTCTCCCAATGGCCCCTCCAGCCATCCCACAGATGCAGCAGGCTGCTACTCAGCATCCCCCAGCTCATGGTCCACACACTGCTGCTCAGTGTGTTATATACCAGTCCACATGCTGCTGACTGTAATTCCCACAGCGCACACAGTCCACAACTCACAGTGACAGAAAACTTTGAGTTTTCTCTTTATCCTGGGCCCCAATTCTCAGAATTGCCATAATAACAGCTCTTAATTTGTAAAACAAAGCACATTTTTCAGTACCTAGGTAAGCAACACATGCTGTTTACTGCTGCTAGTGTCTCTCAGCCATGCGGCTAAAACTGTGACAGCTGCTGGCTGATAATGATTATTACACCTACTCCAATTCATTGTAATGGCTTTGTGACAGGTAAGATCTGAAAAACTACAAAAACTATTGATAACATAATTATCCAGGAATTTAATGATTATTTTGCTTACACTATGAATGGTATTCTACAAAACTTATATGATTTTACTTCTACATCTCTTTATTTGATTCTAGAAATGTTTTGTTTTTCATTTTATCTCATTAAAAATGGTTTGATAACAGGGTCAAGAATGAGGCCCTTTTAGAAATAATACAATCTTTACAGACTAATATTGGACAGCTAGTTGAGAAGATCAATACTATGGAAAGGGATAGCATCAATTTGACAAAATTATCTAAAAGAATTTGTGCTGTTGAATTTAACAGTTGGAATTTATTGGAAAGTTATGATAGATTAACAGATAACATATCTCTCCAGGAAGGTAGTATGCATAAAATCAAAATTATATCCAAGAATGAGACTTGAACTTTACTGGAAAAGTTTCATACCTTGGAATATTCAGTGAGGGTATTAGATGAGAACACTGAACAGGAGATTCAGATTTTACAAAAGGCAGTACTAAAAAGAGTTGAAAAGATTGAGGAGTTTATTGAAATTAATGAGCAGGGACAGAAGGTACAAGGACAGGCTTTTGCCTCATCAGTACATGCAAGACCCTGGGATGACTTAGATGGAATTTTTTACTGCATGTCTGGTAATTTCCTCAGAAAGACCTTTGGCACAAAGTGCCCTAAGGTAGTCAAAGAATACACATGGAAACTAATATTTATGAGTGATCTAAAAGAAATTAAACAAGCAATCATTCCTTATGGATTACATTCACCTTTTCTAGGGGAAATGGTGAAAACGTGGTAGCAAGCAACAAGGCTACCCCACATGATTGGCTTCAGTTAATCTCAGCATTCCCACAAAATGTACCTCAGCTGCTTTGGAAATGTTATTTAAGAGAAGAGGCAAAAAAATTAGAACAAGAGAAGAAATCAAAAGCATTTGAGACTTTCCAAGATCAAATTCTTGGTGAGGGTTATTACTCTAATCCTCAGGAACAAGCTCACTACAATGAAGGCACCTTGTTCATATGTAGCACAGCAGCTTTAAATGCTTGGGGGAGGATTCAGGAACCAGGAAAGAGAATTGAATCATATATTAGGATTAAATAGAGTGAGAGTGAGAAAGACCTCTTTAGTGACTTCTTACAAAGATGAACTAAGGCTGTACAAGTAGAAGTGTCAGACCCTAAAGCTAAATGTGTACTTATTGAATCTTTGGCATTGCAGCAATGGAACACCCAGGTTAACATTCCTACAGTCCCCAAAAACTCATGTTTCTGGGATGGATATTATAAGATATTATAAACAAATGTCACCACCCATTCAGGCTATACAAGAACACAAAGAAACTAGCAGACTTTCAGAGGTACTAATAGCCTTGTCTTTAAAATGGTTAACTGATAAACCCATGTGGATTAAACAATGACCTTTAACAGAAGACAAATTGTAGGCTTTAGAACAGCTGGTACAGAAACAACTAGATTCTTGCCATATTGAAGAATCAACCAGCCCTTGGAATTCTCCTGTATTTGTTGTTAAAAAGAAATGTGGAAAAAGGAGAAGGGTGATACATCTAAGAACTGTCAACAAGGTTATTTAACCTGTGGGCCCTCTACAATCTGGAATTCCTATGCCTTCTCTGTAAACAAAAGGATGGCCTCTCATAGTTATTTTATTTAAAGGACTGGTTTTTTTTTTTTTTTTACTATATCTTTACAAGAAAAGGATAGAGAAAAATTTTACTTCACAGTACCCACCTATAATAATTCTCAAGCTACCAGGAGGTACCAATGGACTGTTCTTCCATAGGGAATTCTCAATAGGCCCACCCTGGGCCAATACTTTGTCAGTTAGCCATTGAAGATAATATATAAGCAACTTACCACTTCTTAATCTACTATTACATGGATGATATTTTGTTATCTGACTCAAATGCAGATTCATTAGAAAGAATGTTTGAAGAAATAAAGTTTTGCCTAAATGGGGATTACAAATTGCTCTTGAAAAAATACAGAGAGGAGATTCTATCAATTACCTAGGTTATAAAATAGGTTTACAGAAAATTAGAACAGAAAAGACACAAATTAGGTGAGACTGATTGTGGACTCTTAATGACTTTCAGAGATTATTAGGAAACATTTCCAGTCTACACTGGCTGTTGGAATAACACCTGATCTAATAGTTCATTTAAGCCGCAAAACCTTAGATGGTGACAAAGGCTTAAATAATCTCAGGGAATTAACACCTGAAGCTGAAAAGGAATTGATTGTTGTTGAAGAAAAATTACAGGAGGCACATGTAGATAGGGTAAATCGAAATCTTAATTATATTCTAGTCATATTGTCTTCCAGAATTTCCCCTACAAGAATTTTAATGCAAAGGGAAGATAATATCTTAAAATGAACCATCTTACCACATAAATCAAGTAAAAATTAGAAACTTATCTGGAAGAATTCTCTGAATTAATTATAAAAGGAAAATTGAGACTTTGTAAGCTAGCAGGTATAGACCCAAAGAGATTATAGTGCCTATTTCTACTGATGAAATTAAAAAATCATGGGAAGATAATGAACCATAGAAAAGAGCTTGTGATAATTTTTTGAGAGAAATTAACAACAATTATCCCAAAAGTGATAGAATAACCTTATAAAAAGAACTACTTGGATTCTTCCCTGAATTGTATGTCACGCACCAATAACTAGAGCTCATACATTTATACTGATGCAAATAAATAAGGAAAGGCAGGTTATAAATCAGAAGTATTAAGGAAGGAGAAACAAAGCCCTTAAATTCTTTCCAAAAGGCAAAGTTATATACTATTCTTATGGTACAAAGGGATTTTGAAGAACCTCTCAATATAGTACTGATTTGCAATATGCATAAAGAATTGTCTTTTATATTGAAACTGCTTAATTTATACCAGGTGATACAGAATTGACTTCATTATTCATTCAGGTTCAGGACATAATCAGGAATAGGGTTTGTCCCACGTACACAGCACAATCAGATCCCATACAAATCTGCCAGGTCCTCTAGTTCAAGGTAATGCAGAAATTGACCAATTATTGATTGGAAGTATAACACCCGATTCTGTGTTACACCATTGGTACAGTTCATGCGCCACTCTACCATACACAAGTCGGGCAAGGGCCTGGAGATTGAAAGAACACACAAAGAGACCTGGGTCATTCGAAAGGAGATCAGCCAAATGCCATTTATTCAACCTTGGGAAAATCCTTATATACCTAGCTGCTGCACGAGGATTTCTGCCCAGGCAGGTGGGAAATTACCATACCATCGATGGAGTCAATGCCCTACAGCTAATCACCAGGCAGGGCAGCAGGAGCACAGGAACAAACAGAATGCTTTAGTTAGCTGACCAGAAACTATCCTCAAAATGCACCCCAGGAACAAGGGTAGACCCGGGCCCGACATGAAAGTGTGGTGAAGGCCTCAGAATATCATAAGAAACATCATTTTAATAGCAAAGATTTAAAGAAAGAGTTTTCTATTACATGGCAAAAAGCTAAGGAGTTTATAAAAAGATGTCCTACATGCTCTTTCTATAACCAAATGCCATTAGTTGCAGGGAGTAACACAAAGAGTACTCAAAGGAATGAAATCTGGCTGTGTTCTACTTTACAGAATTGAGAAAATTAAAATATGTACACCACACCATTTACACTTATTCAGGTTTTCAATGGATAACTGCCTTGAGCTCAGAAAAGGCTAATTCAGTAATCACACACTTATTAGAAGTTATGGCCATCATGGGCATACCTGCACAAATAAAGACAGACAATAGTTCAGCAAATGTGTCTAAAAAAATGAAACAGTTTTTTGTTTATTATAATATAAATCATGTTATAATTACACCAAATAATCCTACAAGTCAGACAGTTATAGAAAGATCAAATCAAACTATAAAGGATATGCCACACAAACAGAAAGGAATGGAAAATACCCCCAGAAATAGATTGCACAATGCTTTATTAACCTTGAATTTTCTTAATGATAATGAGAAAGGTACAACAGGAGCAGAGACATTGGATAATAGGGAAAAAATACTTCTGAATTAATCAGTCAGTATATTTCAAGAATGTGTTGACCTCACAATGAAAACCAAGAGATGTGCTATGTTGGAGAAGGGTTTGTACTCTTGTTTCCATAGGAGAAGAAAAGCTATGAACACCATCAAAATTAATAAAGATTTGTTTTGAAAAAGAGAAACCTCTTGAGAAAGAGAAATAACAGCTCATCCACAGAGGTCACAATCATACAGGAGGTAAGAAAAACATATAGAATGGGGGCAGGGTTCTGTTCTTAGGCATTTAGATGTTCAAGGTCTCTTGAGTCTTTGAAGATGAGTAAAAAAACAAAAAAAAAACAGAAATGATAATCAAACAAAAAGAAATATATTTCGTGCTTAATATTGTTTATAATGGTTATAATTCTGAATTTGTACTTAATATTTCTTCCTAGTGTGCATAGTTTTGTATTGGGGTTGGAACTCTCTTATTTAAACAAAAGGGAGAGCTGCTGTGGGAGCTCCTTCAGCCAATAGCCTTTAAGATACCAGCCCATTTGTGTGGGGTCTTTTATACTATGAATGCAGCTATAAAGCGTGTACTTGCTATTTCTCTCTTGCTTCCTGCTCTCACTTCTTGCTGCTAGATTTGTTTTTTGTTCCCCATTCGTGCAGAAGACTATGATCTGTGAGCCTACCTCTAAATAAATACCCTTTATTATACCTAATTCTAAACTATTTTGTAACTTCCATGATCACACCCCCCCCCCCGAAAAAAAAACTGACTTATCCTCCTTTGGAAACTGTCCATAGCTCCACAGTTAAGGGTGTTTAGCCACAGTGCAAAAATCTATATTACTACCACCAACACCATACCCAAGGCTCAGGGATCTTTCAAAAAGAAGGATCTCCAAGATCGTAAGAGCCAGAAAGTCGGTGAGGACCTGAACAAAACCGTATCTTCTAGACATATCACGACTGTTCTACTCAGGAACCCACAAAATCGGTAAGTTACCTGGACAAAATATGCATGAAACCAAGCCAGAATGGAAGAGGAAGAGGCTTAAAATCCACCAACCCTAACAAAAACTAAAAACATAACAAAAAATCTTTATATGCATATAGGAATAGAGAAAAATGTGAAGGAAATCAAAACAACGGTAAAGCAGAAGAATTTAGTGAAGTTTTTGCAGAAGTGACCAAAGCCAGCAACAGTAAGATAAACACAAGCTCTCCATGCATTCATGGCTTTGTCATCAATTAGAAGTGAGACACCAGTGAAATATGTCTGCTTTTATCTTCACAGCTACTACTTGAAACTAAAAAAGACATTTCCTCTCATTGTAATTAAGCCATTTGTTTAATGCCTGCTCCCAGGCACAAGTGATTAGAAACCAAAATGATTACTGAGTGCAGCAAAAACCTAATCAATATAACCTGATTCATTTATCATGCTGTGCTATATTACAAATGTTAAAACACAAGTAATGAAACATTCCACATCTTTTGCTTTACGAAGCATTCACTTTATAAATCACATGTGAAAAATATCGGGGGTTGGGTGGGCCTTTTCTAAAATACTGCTTTATCTTCCTCACATAAATAACTGTGTCCTCATGAATCTCAATCAGGAAAGAGTTATTGCAGTGATCATCAGATTAAATGTGCTTTCATTTGTTCTAAAATAAAAACATCCATTCCAACAGGATAGATCACAAATGCATTCCAAACTGCTATCTCTGGTTGATACAGGAGTAAGTTTTAACTGTATTGATTCTCCAGGAAGACAATCATTGCCCCCATTCTTTAGTAGCTGCTAATGGCAGGCAAGTTTTAGTATGATTATCAGGCTCTTCATTTGTAAAATATGAATGACAATAATTCAGTAGGGTGGCTGGAGAGATGGCTCAGTGGGTAAGAGCACGTGTTTAACCATGAGGACCTGAGTTAAAAAACACAGCACTTATGTAAAAAGCCATACTATGTATAACTCCAGTGCTAAAAGGAGCAGAGACAGACAGCTACCAGACTGGTTCTAGATTATGTGGAACCCTGCCTCAAAGGAATAAGGAGGAGAGTAATAGGTCAGAACATCTGATATCTACCTCATATAACACCTCGTAACACAAACACAAAGAATCCAATAATTCTTTTCAGAAAGTCAGGCTTTGCAGAGTGTAATCATCTACAAATTAGCAAACACCCCAAGACAAAGTAGAAAGTCAATAAGTTAGTGAATTTCTTCCCCTTTAGAGAATACATTGTGACATTCATTTCTGCCTCTGTTAATTGGTCTTCTACTTTCTCTATTTTCACCCAAAGTAGAGATGAAGACTCTAATTGATTTTCCTTATAGAAAGTTCAGATTTGGGGCTAGAAATATAGATCAGCAGGCCATTTGTTGCTCAAGCATGAAGTTACTCCCATGTAAGACAGCTGGTTGGGTCACATATCTGTAACTCCAGCACTCTCGAGTCAAAGGCAGGAAGAACATCAAGGCTTGTTGGCTGCTACACTAGCTCTAGTATCATGGAGAGACCCTGTATCAAAGTGATAAGATGAAGAGTAATAGAGTCAGATACCTTGTATCTTCCCATAATATGCACATATACACATATAGGTGTTTCCAGATACTTATACATACCATACACATACAATTTTTCCTCTCTTTCTTACACACCAACACACCACACACCCACACACATACACACTCACAGTCTAAATTCTTTCAGTACAAAAACCTTAAGTATATAGATAAAGTGTTACTAAAAAGTATAATGGCAACTATTCTATTTTTCTAATTCATTTCTTATTGATAGTCAGAGTTACCAGCCTTGCCTAGATGGTTATCATATGAGTACTGTATGTGACCTGTGATGAAATTCAAAAATTCATCAATAAGCATTATCCTCACCACTGCAAGTACAAATACCAGGCAGATGAGGGTGATATGTACTGCAGGCAGAAGCTATAGCTTTGGAGCTATGATTCCAAACTCTATGATCAGACCAACAAGAGTAAAATCTCTGGTTCTTTGAGGTCAAGTCATATAACCATGGGCCATCTTTAATATCCCAGACCTCCAGTGAAGTGAGTCTGATAATGTCATAATTTCCAGTCTTGTTATATGAAGTCCTTGATAAATAGTAATTTGCTTGCTGAGAAAAGTGACTAAATTTAAAGTTTCAATACATAATTGGCCTTATAAATGTTTCCTACTTGAGTTGTATATTAGAGGCATTCAAGTGATTCCCCAACATAAGATGTTTCTATTATCTTCCAGAGGTCGAAAGCAAGTCTATATAACTGAAAATATCATAAACTTTGGACTGAGGACTATAAGGAATTAAACTAGCTATGACCTGAAAGCCTTTTCCCTGAAGACCAGTTTACATAAGATATACAAGATGCTAGTATAGGGAAACCAATATCCCTACTTAGCTATAATGACTAATTAATGTGTGTGTGTGTGTGTGTGTGCGTGTGTGTATACACATAGTAAACATACCTGCTCCCAAGGATGAAATGCCTACAATTCAGATCCAGTAAGTACAAGAGAACAGATAATAAATGTAAAGAAATTAGAATGGTACAGTATAATGAGAAAGGAGTAAAACACCAGGACCTTCCCTTTTGAAACTGTTATGAAAGGAACAGGTCCACACAGTAAGACTAAGAAACTGTAAAATAGTGTCTGCTCCCCAGAAGGAGTCCTTTGCCCAAGGTCAGATATTTGGGTAAGGGTCTCCATTCCCTTAGGAACTTGAAAAAAGCTTCCTATTTGCTAAAGAGGAAGACATTCTTTTCTCTGGCAGAGGAATTTGTCTTCTCTCATTAACATATGACTGGCGCCTATTTTCTCCTGCTTAATTCCATACAACTATAGAGTATAAAAAGTGTACTTTTTTAATTAAATGCTTATGGTAGCCATTCTAATTCAGATCACATCCTCTTTGGGACCTGAACTCCGGCTGAAGTAGGTCTTTGCCACTCTCTGTCAAAAAATAAGACAGGATGTGACAGAGGAAGAAATCTGACTTCTGTCTTTGCCATCCATATTAAAAAAATTGCACCCATATACACAGATTGCACATATACACACACAGAAAAATTTAAGATTAAAAAAACACTAATAAGTATATGTGTATGTATGTTAGTTTTGTATACATGAGTGCAATTGTCTACAGAGACCAGAAGAGGGCATTAGGTCACCTTAAGCTAGAGTTATGAGCACTCATCAAACACTTGCCATGGGTGCTATGAGAAGAACTCCAGGCCTCTGCAAGATCAGCAGTCACTCTTACCTACTGAGCCATTTCTTCCTTTGCCCACACCAAAAGTTAAACAGAACAATTTACAAGATACCGTATGTCAACAAAATTAAGGAGCACACTGAGAACAAGAATGTTAAGCATCTATCTATTACCCCTGTACTCATGAGATATAATGCTTAAATCTCCATACTAAGCTAGAAGCAGATGGCTAAGAATCCTCTAAACGGCAGGTAGTAGAGCTAGGAAACATGATGGGTGGCAAAGGACTTAGGAACATGGAGGAGGCCCCACACCACATTTTTGACACAACTATTAGGAGCAGCCCAGCATCAGAATTAAATGTCACCGGGACAGAATTGCATGTGGAGAAAGGTACTCAATATTCTTCCAGAAGCATAACTGGTATTTCTTTTATAGGGCATTAAACAACAGCACTGACAAATTATTTGCAGAAAGCTGCTATAAATTGCACTGTGTAACATATGCAGTTCCAAGAATCAGACAGTCTCCCACGAACTTTCATGATAATTTCTTTGCCAGAAGAAAAAAAAATACAGAAAATGTAACAAGAAAGGTCATCTGGGAAAGATATGGGTTCCCTCTAGCTTACAAATTGAGTCTTCCAGAAAGCAATCAGTAGCACGTCCTCCCCATTCCTTGACTCATATTTCATCTGTTATCTCCTGGAGCTGGGATTGAGTTTGTGATTTCAAATTTCACAGATGGAACATAATCAGAAAATGTTGACATAAATATGTAACCACTGATTACCAATATACACAATTCACTCACATAGAGAAGCCTTTCCTAATTTATTGACCAAATATTTCTATGTAGGGAGTGTTTAAAGAAAAGGGAGAGAGAGCGAGAACAAGAGAGAGAGAGGGGTATTATAACATTATGATAATTAGATTTGTCAAGAGCTAAGTCCATAAAGTGCTTTCTGCACAGGTACGATGACCTGAGTTTGGATTCACTGAACCCAGGTTAACGTTGGGCATGGAAATGTATACCTGTAACACAAGTGCTGCAAGTTAGAGGGAAAAGCTATGCAGATCTCTAGAACTAAAGGCTAGTCTGTTTGCCTTGAGAGAGTCTGTCTTTAAAAAACAAATTTGAAAGATCTAGCATCCATATGAATACATAGGTTGTTGCTCTCACACATATACAAAAATGCACATATATGTATTAAATGCATATATAAAACAGTATAATAATTATAATTTTATTGCATTTGCTTTTCTTACAAGTGCTTTGCTTGGCTATCTTATTTGATGAGGTAGAAAAGAAGAAATGTGAGACTGTACAAAGTTAAATTAAAAAAATATCCTATACTCATACAATTTATTTAGTGTAGGGCCCTAACATTAACAATGTTTTACAAGTTCCAGGTTTTTAAAATTTGATGTGTAGCTAGAGTTAGAAGCTATAGTAAAATCTACACAGTGATTCTTCCCAATTCTGTTTAATATATATTTAAATTTACTCTTTGAGGATTTCAAGCATGCATACAACGTGTTTCTATTTTCTCCATCTCTCTTCTAACACTTCATTAACTTGCCCAGTATACCACTTTCCAACCCCCACACCCTTTCTTTTTAAATACTCTACTGTACCCAATTACTGTTGGGCATATGTGCATTGGTGTATATCTGGTCACTGGACTGTGGATGATTTGCCAGTAGCTGCACTCCCAACAAAAATGACTCATCCTTGACCAGAAGCCTTCAGTTGCCAATAACATCTGATCCAGAGGTTATGAACCTCTTTATCCATGCTGGAATTTTAGCTGGCTTGATTTTGTGTAGAGATCATGCAAGTAACTGAAGGTGCTGGGTGTGGAATATTCTGTTATACTATGTGAATATATGTTGCTGTGATTGGTTTAATAAGGAAGCTGACAGGCCAGTAGTTGGACAGGATAGTTTTAGCCAGGAGAACTAGACTAAGGTCACTGAGAAAAAAAAGGTGGAATCAGAGGAGTAGTGAACAGACACAGAAAGAACCCAGATGGACATATCATACTGAGAAAAGGTACCAACACACTTGGCAAGACATAGCTAAAAATATGGTTAATTGAAATAAAGAGTTAACTAGTAATAATCTTGAGCTATTGGTAGAGCATTTATAATTAATGTTAAGCCTTTGTATGGTTAGGTGGGAGTTACTTTCAGGATAGAAATTTTCACTTACGATTGAGTGTTCATGAGTTTAACAGTCACGTCATATCCTAAAAACATGTTGTGGCAATTTTATATAACCCCATCCATCCTCTGGCTCTTACATTCTTTACTCCTAAGGTTCAGGAGACATCCCTAATTCTTTAAAAAATGATAGTAATATTATTAGAAAGATTTAAATTATAATGCTGTGGAAGAAACTTACAAATATGTCCTACCTATACACAAATACTCTAAATACATCATTATCACATCATTTCTACTAGCAGATTAAAATTGTAGTATAATGCTAGGAAAATTTGATTATTTGTACCCAATTAGAAAAGAGGGGGAGAGCAGTTTCTGAAAAGTCTTAATCGATGTTTAATAAATGCTTTTATAATAAAAGTATGAACTTAGTGGTGGATCAATCCATACCAGCAATAGATATAGTACAACCAAGAGAAATACAGGAGAAAATGCAACAACTTTTACACACCAGTTTAGTAGTGAAATTCTCTTGTGTATCTATTCTCTCCAAGTTGAAACATTTGTTCCTGGAGGGAGGCTCCTTAAGACTGAAGAAGCACACAACTCACAAACTGCCAGTAAGCCACAGCTATGTGGTGGTACACAGATTAATAGAAATTGGTTAAATTAAGATGTAAAAATCAGCCAATAAGAAGCCAGAGTTAATAGGTCAAGCAGTGATTTAATTAATACAGTTTGGGGGTGGTTATTTCAGGAGTTTGGGCAGCCAGGGAATGAATAAGCAGTCTCACCCAACAAGGAAACATCCCCAAGATTATAAGCATAGGCAAGAATTGCCAAAGACAGGAGAATACCCTATAATTGTGGTGCCTGCAAGTCATGCAGGGTGATCTAGGGATGGGTGAAGTGATTTCCCATCCTGAGTGTGGTTTTGGTGATGGAGATAATTTTGATTCAAGCACACCCTTGTAAATAACTCACGAGCTCACTAATCTAGATTTGTATGAAGCCATTTCTTTGGTTTATCACTGGTTAAATACTTAGAATAAAGAAATATTTTGTTCAAATCTGCATAGGAAAGGTCACTATTGGAAGGAGGCTGCTTGTTGGTTCCCAACAGCTTGGTAGCTCAGACCCAAAATAATCACACAGAAACCATATTATTTAAATCACTGCTGGCCCATTTGCTCTAGCTCCTTATTTGCTAACTCTTACATCTTAATTTAACCCACCTCCATTAATCTGTGCATTACCATGAGGTCGTGGCCTGCCAGCAAAGTTTCAGCATGTCTGTCTCTGGCAATGGCTCCATGGCTTCTCTCTAATTCTACCTCCTTTCTCCCAGCATTCAGTTTAGTTTTCCCCACCAACTCCGTTCCCCTATAGCTCTACTACAGGCCCAAAGCAGTTTCTTTATTAACAATGATATTCACAGCATACAGAGGGGAATCCCACATTAGATCACATAACAAATCCTGAAAGTCTTGGCATTAAAATAAAGAAAATGTTACATGTGCCTGCTTTTCTACCTAGGATTGTAAAATTGCTTCTCAACACAATGCCAGAGGTCTGGAAAAATGCAGAAAATACTTAATGCATATTAAGAAGAAAGCTATAACAAAGATGAAAGAAAAAAGATTCAGCCATGAGCCAACTAAGGATAACACTGAAAGTATGAGAGGACTTTTTTTAAAAAACTGATAAAAGTTCACAATAAACATATACAATATTTTCTACCTTGGAAATAATACTAAGGTAGAAAATGCAAGTTTCAAAAAATCATACTCATGGTAGCAATCCCAAAACTATCTTAAAAATAACTTTACTACAATATGCAGGACTCTTACGCATGAAACTATAAAGCTCTAATAAGGCAAGAACTTTTAAATAAATAGAAATCTACTTTGTTTGTAATGAAGAAATGTAGTTATGCATCATTTTAGCTACCTCAACCCCAACAATAAATTTAGTGTATGCCAATGATAATTCTAATTTATATGTTTATTTCTGGTACTGTCCTTGTATTTAATTATTTTAAAGATTCATTTTATTTTTATTTCATGTGAACATGTGTTTTGTCTGCACGTATATACTTGTTGCAGTTTGAGCATCTATCACCAGAGAGTGCCATATCCACTGGAACTTTATTTCCAGACAGTACTGAGCCACTGTGGGTACTGTGAACCAAGTCCTCATCCTCTGAAAGAACAACAAGTGATCTTAATCATGTGCCATCTCGCCATTATCTAGAAGAAAATTTCAGAGCATTCATATAAATTGTACAAAAAAAAAAGATAGAGAATTCACCCTAAATAACTTTAAATACAACACAGCAGACAAAACTTAGTATATGTATGTAGGTTTGGGACTACAATTAATGATGGGAAATAGTTTTTTTTAAATATTTATTTATTTATTTGTTTGTTATGTATACAATATTCTCCCTGTGTGTATGTCTGCAGGCCAGAAGAGGGCACCAGACCTCATTACAGATGGTTGTGAGCCACCATGTGGTTGCCGGGAATTGAACTCAGGACCTTTGGAAGACCAGGCAATGCTCTTAACCACTGAGACATCTCTCCAGCCCCTGGGAAATAGTTTTTTTAAAGATTAAATTAAGATGTAAGAGATATCTACATAGGAGACAGACTGACAATTAGAATATGAGACCTCAAGTGTTTCTGATGGAGAAGAAATATGATAGGGTCATTCAGTAGTTGGCACTCCTTGAATACAAACAGTCCATAGTCACATATTTAAATACAAATGCTGTATACATTTACCAGTGCCTATATGGAAAAGGAAAAGGTTTGTGTGCCTTTCGAATAAAATTGTAAAGAAAAATCACAGATTTTACTGAACAAAAATTCATTGCATTGATATAGCAAACAGCGCTATAGAGAACAAGTGTAAGGATGGACTAAGTGGTAATTATGAGCAGTATCAGGAATTCACTAGCAGGGTGCTTATAAACCAAATGATGATGGGCAAATTGCAGAAAATGAATGTAGAGAAATATATTAAAATAAATTGATGGACATGATCACTCATTAATAATCAATGCAAAATGTTAAGGGATAATTTGCATATTATACAGGCAAATATTCCAGAGATAAATTGTTAAGTGTTTTTGAATGTATGGATCAAAGATACTCTCTTACATTTTCAAAGATTGTCTTTGGAGAACAATTTCCTCTTACCTGTTCAGATTTTAAATCTAATTTTGCCTGGCATTTCCAAGTTTAATACTTTGTTATATAGATGTATTTATTTATCTTTGATTTATAACAATCTATGTCACTGTTATGCTTTAAATAAAATGCTGTGGACCTCCAAGTGGCTGCAATTGGCAGCGGGTCATGAGAACACTCCTCAAGTCCTTGAAGTGGCGGCAGAGAGTGGACAACAGGTCCCAAAAGCAGCCATTCCCATACTTGGATGGCGCAGTTGCCCAAGTGGCTCCAGCAGGCCTTGAATCCCAGGCAGGGAACCATGTGGTGGGTGTGAGAGGGAAGCCAGTCCCTCTAGAAGAGATAGACAGATGGGCACACCACAAGACCATGCTTCAGGTCTCTGAAGGTGGCTGGTCTTGGGCACTGCATGGGCAAGAGACAGAGACATGGATACACACACCATGCAGACTGAGGTTGATATTTATTTAGTGGATTAAGGAGGGGAAAGGAGAGAAGGGGGAAGAGCAGAGAGAGAGAAACAGAGGGGAGAAGAGGAGAAGTTGGGAGAGAAAGAGACAGAAGCTGCCTTGTCAAAAGAGATGAAAAAGGTAGAGACCCAGGCTGGAAGCTGAAACTCAGATAGGAGGAGTGGGCATGGCTTGTCTCTTAAAGGGACAGTGTAGACCATTACAGTCATTATATGTAATGTTGTATCTATGAAAATTTTCTTCATCTATATTTACATATAAACAAAAAGATGATATATACATATATACATATTTTTTTCATTATACATTGTTTATGGCTGTCACAATTTAGGAAAAAATGATGCAATCTAGTGTGTGTGTGTGTGTGTGTGTGTGTGTGTGTTTCTGTATTGGATATGTGTGTGCTTGGTGTACACAGTAGCCAAATATTGATGTCAGAAAGTTTTCCTCAACTATTCTTTCACTTTGTTTATTATATATTTTTGATGAGACAGAATCTTTTGGTGAATTTGAGTTCCCACTTCAACTGGATTGGCTCACCACTACTTCTCCAGTGATTTGATTATAGGAATACTTCACCAGGACTGGATTTTTACATGGGTGGTGGGTACTTGGATTTTTGTGCCTTTGCAGCAAGCACTTCCTTCACTCATCTAGTACTCTGTCCCCCATTTTTCATCAACTATACACTAAAACATCTCCTCAAAAAGACATAGCCTACTGCATAGTTTGAAGAGTAGTTAGCAAAACACAATGGGTCAGATGATATGCTTTGTGTTCTAATATTTATACGTGCTTTCCTTGACATGAATTGATTTTAAATTTCTAGTTTTACTTTATTTATTACAAAAGACATGAACTACATAAAAAACTTGATTAGCTAGATAACTAAAATATTTCAAGTGTTCAATTTGCGTGACCCCAAACACAATAACCTAAATGAACTATTATTTTTAAAAAATTACAATTTTGCAGTGTACAACACTCAAGCTATAGTAAGCTCAGTTTTCATAGTTCATAATGCTGTTCTGCAGGCATCAGGGCATCCAAATCTAGTGAAAGACTTTGGTATATATTTCTTATATTAGTAACTAGTGAACTCAAAGGTCAGGCAGCAATGGAATGAAATAAACCCTACTGCTTCCCATACCCTTTCTCACATGCTCTAATTCTTTCCTTGTTTCTCCCTGCAAACATTGTTTCTGCTTCTAAAGTAAAGTCAAGTTAAGCTACTTTTCCTTAATAATTCATCTGACACATTAAAGAAATTTGTATATTTACTTTCCATAATGTTTAATATGATGACTCACGACGTGTGTGTGTGTGTGTGTTTGTACGTGTCATAAATGATATTTTGAGGTGACTTCTGTTGCAGTCCAGCAATAATGAGTCTGTAATGGGTAGTGATGTATGGATTAGAAATGTTAGGTAGGAGGAACAGAGATTTTAAAGAGACACAGAGAGATAGGATGGTACAAGGTAGGACAACTCAGTGAATACTGAACACTGAGTTCACCTGCATTTATTTTCATACACTTTTATACCCTGATACAAAAGGGAGGGAAGAAGGCAAAAACTATATTAACACGACACAAATGACAACCAGAAGAGTTACTTTCTTCAATACTTGAGACATCAAGTATTTGATATTTTAGGCAGTATATGCAGTGAGTACACCCTAGACAAAGCATCTTGTAGACAGCCACCCTCTATGGCAAACTTCCTGTTTTAAGATGAAGGAGCTGAAAGGGCAGGAATAAATTTGAATGTCTGACCTTTGGTCAGGGTGGAGCAGATCCACCTTTATGGGCTATCTTAATGTCTCAAACACCAAGTAACCACTCCCTAGGTCAGGATTTGTAGCCACATCTGTTGTCAACAACTTTGAAAGAGCAAAAACAATCTCTAAATTTCTGATCTCCAGTCAAGGTGGAACAGGCTCACATCTGTGGGTCCCCACATGCAAGTGTGCATGTGCACATATATGTTCATGTGGAGGTCATGATCAACCTCAGTTGTTATTCCTCAGGCACCATCCACCTTATTCATCGAGACAGGGGCTGCCATGGACCAGGAACTTGCCAAGAAAGTCAGGCTGGTAGGCCAGTGAATCCCAGCCATCTACCTGTTTCTTCTTTACCAGGACTAAAGTGACAAGCACACACCACCACACCTGAAATTTTTTATGTGTATATAAAAGATGGAAATGAGTTCTTTCAAAAAATGTGCTTTACCAACTGAGCCATCTGCCCAGCCTTATTACTACCATTTTTAACACACACACACACACACACACACAGACATCAACAATTGAATGAGTTATTTTGCATTAAATATGCTTAACTAACTGGTGGTAAAACCCGTTTGTACTAAATCGTGATAATAATTTATACATATTTAACTCTATGAGTTTACTAATGGAGGAGATTGAATTGAATTGTGTTATCTAATTATTATTATTTATTTATTTGTATTGTTTTCAATATGCATTGTTTAACACTTACTCTTTATTCACTTGGCATTTAATATCTCCTAATGGTTTGATGATCATTGTTTAGTGACATAGTTTTTGGGCAAAAAAAAAAAAAACATAAAAGCAAAAATCTTTTCATGCCAGCTTTATGGTATAAAAATGCTACCACCATGACAAAGTTACCAAAGGTGTTCAAAGAGCTTGCATGTTTCTTGAAAATTTCTTAGTCAACTCAGGAAGCAAGCCTTAGTCAAATCCATTGCTTACTGTGTACATTGGACACTCTTGTAGATATTTTTTTTTTTGGTTTTTTGAGACAGGGTTTCTCGGTGGTTTTGGAGCCTGTCCTGGAACTAGCTCTTGTAGACCAGGCTGGTCTTGAACTCCCAGAGATCCACCTGCCTCTGCCTCCCAAGTGCTGGGATTAAAAGCGTGCGCCACCACCGCCTGGCCTCTTGTAGATATTAAAAAAGAAATGAAACTTATAGTGATATATTATTTGTGTTTTACTAAATGAAGTTTGCCTGAAGATCAGAGGGCAAAGCAGCCATACTAGTCAGCCATACAGGCCAGGTAATGGTGACACACACCTTTAATCCAAGGACTCAGGAAACAGAGGCAGACAGATCTCTATGAGCTTAAGGCCACCCTGGGCCACACAAGATTGAATCTGTCTAAAAGGAAAACAGAGCTCACACAGAGATGATCTCAGCACTTGGAATCATACGCATTTAGTCCCACAACTAAGAAAGGTGGAGACAGGATTAATATGCCTGGATGGACAGAGGAATATAAAGGGAAAGAGACAGGAACTCAGTGGAATGTGGAGTTTGAGGATCATGGAGACAGTATATCGCCCCTTCAGCCTGAAGATTTGGTGGAGGTAAAAAGTCTCTCTAGTGGCTGGCTGCTTTGCTTTTCTGACCTTCAACATGAATCACAATATCTGTCTTTGGTTTTTATGACTTGTGCTACAGAAACTAATGTGATTCTCATCTTTAAAGAACACAAGCGTAGGCTGGCAACATAGCTCAGCCTGTAAAGGTACTTGAAGACAAGTCTGATGATCTGAATTTAATCTCTGATAATCACACAGTGGAAGGAGAGAACCCCCTCCCACAAGGTGCCTTCTCTACACATGGACTGTGGTACTTACACACCTAAACTCACATCTACCCCAACTCCACCCCACCCACACACATCTACACACAAATGAAGAAATATCATACAAATTTAAACAAATATAAAGACAACTTAAAATAAAGGAGTAGCTACTTCCATGGTCATGAGGTTACTGGTCAAGTGCTCACACACATAAGCCTCTGAGCTCAATTCCTAGCACTGAAAATGTAGCTGCCGATGAAAATGATAAAGCCATTTGTGAAAGCAGAGTATCTCTAGAGTCTACCTCAAGGATGCCAAATCAACACAGCACACAGCTACTTTCACATCAATGCCAACTGCAGCACTGTTCACGGTCGCTATGTTGTGGAACCAAGTTAGATGACAACAGAGGACTGGGTGAAGAGAATGTGGTATATATACACTGGAGAATTTTTTTCAGGCATGAGTAAGAATCAAGCTGTGTCATTTGTAGAAAAATGGCTACAGTGGGAAATATTTATATTAGTCAACTTAGGCCAGTGTCAGACAGACATCACATTTACTCTTGTGTGTGGTCCCTAGATTCTTATATAGACACAGAGAATCATGTCTATACATGTGAGATGGGAGTTTACAGAGACACATAGAATCATGTCTGTACATGTGAAATGAAATTTACATGGGCACATAGAATCATGTCTGTACATATGGAATGCAAGTAGAAACGAACCTGCAAAAGGGACAAAGGAGATGGGTGGGAGTGGCAAAAGGGGAGGAGGTGGGACATGGAGGCATAGGCTCACATACTATAATTTAAAAAAATAATGTCTTTTGTATTTTTATTTTTATGAGACCATTTATAACTCTTTTTCAAATTCAAAGATACACAGTTATAATTTGCCCCCAAGGTTTAGCCAGAAAAGATTTGTCAATCAAATCTGCTTGGAGGCATTTCCTCTCTCCTTTGTCCAGTGGACAGTCTGTCTTCTGGGTTGTTCATCTTGGATGTTCTCTACCATGATGACTACTAATGGTAGGAGCTCCCAGGCTTCCTCTGATAATTACTATAATCACACCGTCCTGGTTCTCCAAGTTGATGTGTTTTTCCACAACACATCAAGAAAATTATTTACTTCTGGGATGATGGATGACTCCCAAGCACAATTCCGACAGATATGATGATGCTGGCTCATGGCAGACACATAATTTTCCACTGGAGTATAAACACAACCTGTTCCTTATGTTCTGTATGTTGGCATCCACAGATTTTGTACTCAAAAGAACGTACAGTTTTCAAGTTCTGCTGGACATCAAGCAGGAGCTCTGATTTGGAAAATCCCCCTGCTAATGAAGAAGGTAACTAATGTGTTTCTTTTTGAGACAAACCACATTCAAAGGTGGATAAAGTAGTCATTTTAGTAGGGAAAGCCAATGTTGACAGCTTGAAGAAAACCTAAATGATAAATTACTAAAGAAATTTAAATATATCATTTTAAGCACTTGAATTGACATGCTATCTGGTACATGTAGGAAGCAGACAGGGAGAAAGCACTGTAGAAAGTTGTTTTCTGTGAAAATTGCTGTTCCTGATTAGTGTCTTCAGCCCAGTTCTGTCAGTCTGAGGGGAGCAGCGAAGCATTTGCAGAGCAGTGAGAAGCCTCCACTGATGGAAAGCCATCTCACTCACCCCACACCCAAGCCCTTTGAGGAGGAACAGATTTGCCACCAGGCCTCTAGGGACATATAGACATGCTATTGTGGGAGCTGGCCAGTGTTCCTCATACATAGAACCTTCATCTGGCGATGGACTCACACTGGAACACTGGACTGAGCTCCCAAAGTCCCAATGAGGAACAGAAGGAGGGAGAAGATGAGCAAGGAAGTCAGGACCAAGAG